>NC_070587.1:33275412-33302912 GCF_027409825.1 Scomber japonicus | reverse complement strand
TCCACTGTAGGTACACTGTAGGTGATACAATATTTAATATTTATCATTCTACTGTGGTTACCTCTGTTTCTTTCTTTCTTTCTTTCTTTCTTTCTTCCTAGGTGGATAAAATATTTAATTTTTATCATTCTTTTGTGGTCGCACCATTTGACATTTTCAGGAGCATTCAGTCTTACTTTTGGTAAAAAATGATGCATATGATATAAAACCAACAAAAATACTAAATGTACATTTTAACAAACCTGATGCTGCTTTTATAACTAGTTTTTAACATATTTTTGAATAGATTATCTTACCAACTCTTATTTGTTAGTGAGTCATATATGAATATCGTGGGGGAGTCAGAGAGACAGACTGACTCATTATTGCTCTTTTCATGGATTAAACTGTAGATTATCTTTGACAGGACTAGCAGGTGGAATCACTCGATAACTTCTGTTTCATTTTTTGGGAAGCTGTGTAAATATTTTCCATCTGTGGTTCGTCTCCGCAGCAGCAGCCTCATTAAACATGATCAGACAGCAGCGATGACACAACCAGCAAGAGCTCTGCAAACTTTCTAACCATTAAGACTTACTTATGTTTATTTTCACAGCTTCAAGTCTGCAAATGTTGGTTTTTATTCAAGCACCATGTTATTATAATTTAATACCCATCCACTCCTCATATTAAATCATCTTTAAACATTACTTATGACTGGACTGTTGTGTATTTGAACCCTCCTGTTGTCCTCAGGTCAAGGAAGGAAGGATGGAAGGAAGGAGTGTAGGAAGGAAGGAAGGAGAGGAGTAAATAGGGAGGGAGGGAGATAAGGAAGGAAAGCAGGAAGGGAGGAAAGAAGGAACCAAGGAAGGAAGGGAGGAGTGTAAGGAGGAAGGAGGGAGGGAGGAAAAGAGGAAGGAATTAAGGAGAGAAGGAAAGCAGGAAGGGAGGAGGAAGGAAGGAAAGGAAGAAGGGAGGAGGGGGAAGGAAGGAAAGAAGGAAGGGAGGAGGAAGGAAGGAAATAAGGTAGAAGGAAGGAAGGGAGGAGGAGGGAAGGAAAGAAGGAAAGGAGGAGGAAGAAGGAAGGAAAAAAGAAGGGAGGAAGAAGGAAGGAAAGAAGGAAGGGAGGAGGAAGGAAGGAAGGAAGGAAGGAAGGGAGGAGGAAGGAAGGAAGGAAGGAAGGAAGGAAGGGAGGAGGAAGGAAGGAAGGAAGGAAGGGAGGAGGAGGAAAGGAAAAAAGGAAGGGAGGATGAGGAAAGGAAAAAAGGAAGGGAGGAGGAGGGAAGGAAAAAAGGAAGGGAGGAGAGAGGAAGGAAAGAAGGAAGGAAAAGAAGGAAGGGAGGAGGAAGGAAGGAAAGAAGGAACGGAGGAGGGAAGAGATGGGGTCAGTTTGAGGGTTGAATTGCTGCTCCCTATCATCCACTCAGCTGGTATCTGAGAGGGTTTTGGGTGATGGTGCATTGATTTCAGCTCCAGTGTAACTGCTGCAGGGGGACGACAGAGTGACATCACCGCCAGCTGTTAATGGTTTCTGTTTCAAATGCTATTAAACTGCAATTAGTGTCAGTTTTAGTGGCGGCTGCACAGACAGACCTGCTCCCTCTGCAGAGTTATTATTCAGCTTCTAACGCTGGAACATCCAAAGAAGTCATTTTAGATCTGTGAGATTTAGAGAGATCCACGTCATCAGTGTAAAAACCTGCTGATCAGATACATGCAGTACACAGATTAACCAGCAGGGGGCCTTTCATTTTAACGCTGGCAATCAGTGAGACACTATTTAGAGGCCTGGATGTTTTTGTCTTTCTTTGCAGTATTTTTTTCTTTCTTTCCTCCCTCCTTACTCCTTTCCTTCCTTCCTTCCTTCTTACACTCCGTCCTTCCTTCCTTCCTTCTTTCGTCCCTTCCTGCTTTCCTTCTCTCCTTCCTTCCTTTCTTCCTCTTTTCCTTCCTCCCAATTTACTCCTTTCCTTCCTTCCTTCCTTCCTTCCTTCCTTCCTTCCTTCCTCATTCCTTCCTTCCTTCTTTCCTCCCTTCCTGCTTTCCTTCCTTCCTTTCTTTGCAGTATTTTGTATTTCTTTACAGTATTTTTATCTTTCTTTACAGTATTTTTATCTTTCTTTGCAGTATTTTTATCTTTCTTTGCAGTATTTTCATCTTTCTTTGCAGTATTTTTATCTTTCTTTGCAGAGAAGAAGAGAAGAGTGATGTAATAAACGGTGCTATCTTGTTGTGTTTCCTGTCTTCCAGATGAACATCATTGCCGGAGGTTTCTATGACGGTCTGATGCTCTACACTCACGCTCTGAACGAGACCATGACCACGTCCGACGGTCGACCGCCGGGCAAAGTCGTCACCAAGAGGATGTGGAACCGAACCTTCCACGGTCAGTGCGCCAACGTGAACACGAGCAGAGACACGTTCAGCTCTGTCACACCAGATAGGAGCATGATGGAACGTTTGAAGTTGCTTTTCATTGGTCAGGTGGGACATTTTGGTCTTGAGAAGGCAGACTAACATTGAGCAGCAGTATTTTGGGGAAAGGCTTGAAGTCAATCAAGACTCAGGTGGTCGAGGTGATTGTCTTGTCTTTTCTAGAATTGGTTGAAAAATGGAATCGGTGGAGCTGGATTGGTAGAATTGCAGCTTGTAGTAGGTTTATACTTTGATAGAATAATAATAAAAATAAAAATAAATAATAAAAATAAAAATAAATAATAAAAACTGCTTAGAAACAGGCGGGGAGTTCAGGTCCTCTGAAATGAGGCCAACCCGGAAGTAACTTAGAACTGCATTCTATCAAAAGGCCACCAGGGGGCGACCGTCTCTATACAAGTCAATGGAGAATTCACCAACTTCTCACTTGATTTCTAACCTCAGTAAACGTTTTCAAAATGTGTTTATGGTCTCAATCGTTTAAAGCCTTCTTCAATGCAGTATGATGTTCATTTGGGACATTTTGGCCTCCCTGATTTTATATTTGACGATAAAGCAGGGTATGCATTAGGGCGTGGCTACGTCCTGATTGACATGTTGATTGACCAATGTCCTCGAGATCCAGCCTTCGCAACCATAGCCACCTTCCCGCTCTGCCCATCGCCCCGCCTCATGCCCATATTGAAATTGAAATTTTCAAGATGGTGCTGCCCAGATTCAAAACTATTGGCTTCCGAGCAGCAGTTCACAAACCAATGGGTGACGTCATGGATGTTACTTCCATTTCTTCTATACAGTCTATGATATAAACTAGTATGTGTTGTTGAAGTTGTTTAGCATTATGACCATTTTTATGCCTCCATAGGGGCAACGGATCCTGATGGAGATACACAACTAATTGTATATCATCAGTAGAGCTGTGATGGGCATTTTTACTGTTTTCTGATATTTTATTGAGCAAACTAATCAGAAAATAATCAGCTTTAGTCACACACACACACACACCTCCACTGTTGCATTCAGTGTAATCGGGGTAATTTAGTTTCATTTGCACTCACACTTAAATTAACGCTGAAGGTTTAATGTGAAATCTGAAGAGCTTCACTCTGAAATGAATCCTCGCCTTTGAGAGGTTTGTGACTCCCACTCGTGTGAAATGACGTTGACCCCCGAGGTCGAACTCATTACGAGACGCAGTCGAGGTTATTATCTGTGAGATGATTGAGACGATTATTTAACACAAATAAACAGTAAACAATATTCAGAGCAAGGCTGAGTGAACTCATCCATAAAATCATAGAAAGCAGAAATAAATTATAGTTTTAAGTCCTTTTACTCATTTATATAAGGGTCAGTGACAAATAAGACAAACAAGATGATCAATTCATAAATCAGTTAAACTAGTTTTAAAAGCAGCATCAGGTTTGTTAAAATCCACATTTAGTGTTTTTGTTGGTTTTATATCATTTGAAATGACATTTGCACCATTTTTTACCAAAAGTAAGACTGAATGCTCCTGAAATGTCAAATGGTGTAATCACAAAAGAATGATAGATATTACATATTTTATCCACCTAGAGAGAAAGAAAAGAGAAAGAAACATGTGTAACCACAGTAGAATGATAAATAATAAATATTGTATCACCTACAGTGTATTTAAGTGGACTTATACTAATAATGACTGTAAATGTTTCCTGATCTCCATGGTTACCCAGATTAAATGTAATATATAGAACAATAGTATTCCATTAGCTTTATTTAATATAAAAGTTATAATGTAAGATCATGCCAAACTAGTTGATATGGTGTTTTATTGACTATTTACTGTTTTTAAGCAAGTTGAATTATTTGGTACAAGGTTTTTATGGTTACACCACTTAGACATTTTTATCATAATCCTCTGATATATTCTCTCAAAATGGATTAAAAGCAGAAATTTGATGCTGAGTCCACAAAAAAAGAATGTGTACAAGTTATTCATACGTTCATTTTCACATTTTAACCCTTTAAATTTAATCTAAACCACATGGACACAGACAAACATCATTGACCCAGTTACTTTATTGTTATTTAATTGCTTCAACAGTCCTCCTGAGTTTAGTTCTTTGTGCCTTTTTATTAACTGAAGCTGAGATTTCTGATAAATATGACGGAGCCTGAACTTCAGAGCTGATTCAGTGTGTGTGCTTGACTTCAGTTGGTCTCATTGTGCTGCGTTTCCCACTTTAGAAAGCTTATCTCAAAGCTCATATCTCTAGAAGCTGATGCCAGTTTTCTTGGCTAACCTAAGAATGTACAGTATGTTCTGCTCTGATATCAGCGCGAAGGCAGGAAATAAAAAGTCATTTGTCT
Source organism: Scomber japonicus (assembly GCF_027409825.1). Classification (NCBI taxonomy): domain Eukaryota; kingdom Metazoa; phylum Chordata; class Actinopteri; order Scombriformes; family Scombridae; genus Scomber; species Scomber japonicus. The sequence goes on along the minus strand of NC_070587.1, from coordinate 33,298,142 downwards.
GCCGTCTGAGGGGGTCGACAACCCTGATTGAATCAAACATCCTGCAACATGAGCACAGATTTGGGGATTTGCAGGTTGAAATATTCAATAGACTTTTGTTTCAGCAGCATTTAAACAAGTTAAGACCTAAATTAACACTGAAGTATAATCACCAAAATGATTAAATGGGCTAAAAAAAGGAACAAATTAAAGTTTCAACCCATTGTCCATGAAAAATATCAATAGTTTGTAATGTAACTCGACCAAAATCAACATATAGTTAGTCTGAGTGACAGCTGCCATCTGGTTGCCATAGTAACCGTGAGGTTCAGCTGACGTGTGTATATATGTATATATATATATATATATATATATATATATATATATATATATGTGTGTGTGTGTGTGTGGACTTTACTTCCTGTTCCCAACTTTAAAAAAAAATAATCAAAAAACGTAACTACAATCGTCCCTAACCTTCAACCTCGTGGTTGTTATTGTAACCATGACGATGATGACGATAGCCTAACTTTAACCCTTTGTAGGTCAACTAAATTTATTGAACTCATTTAACTTTTAGGTCAATGTTTAGCACTTGTATGAGGAATGTAATGTACAATGACAGACCATCAGGGTGTGTTATGGTTGCTATAGATACAGGTTGTTCTATGGTTGCTATAGATACAGGTTGTGTTATGGTTGCTGTGGATACAGGTTGTGTTACGGTTGCTATAGATACAGGTTGTGCTATGGTTGCTATAGATACAGGTTGTTCTATGGTTGCTATAGATACAAGTTGTTCTATGGTTGCTATAGTTACAGGTTGTGCTAGTGTATAAAGGAAGAATAACACAAATCACTGCTGACATCAGAGATCCTGCTGGAGACATTTTTGAACCAGCGGTGTCAAACATGAGGCCCGTGGCCCAGAGCCGGCCCGCCGAGGAGTCCAGTCCGGCCCAATTTCCTTTCTTTCTTTCTTTCTTTCTTTCTTCCTTCCTTCCTTCCTTCCTTCCTTCCTTCCTTTCTTTCTTTCTGTCTTTCTTTCGTTTTTTCTTTCTTTCTTTCTTTCTTTCTTTCTTTCTTTCTTTCTTTCCTTCCTTCCTTCCTTCCTTCCTTCCTTCCTTCCTTCACTCTCTTTAATAACTCGTTCCTCATCAGATCATATTGTTTCCCTTGAATGAAGTTGACTTTCATTTTTTCATCTTGTACATGAACAGAATGAGTCTCTAACATGTTTTTTATAAAAAGTTTAGAACAAATGAGGTGTGAATGAGTCTGTAGAGGCTGTAAAACATCACATTTAGGCTCAATGAGAAGAATAATCCATGTTTAAGTTGTCATGGTGTCAAAGAGGAAGGATCTTTTAAATAGCACTTTGTTGGTGTGACCTAACTTTTACCTCCATCACACGTTCCTCTAAACTCACAGTGATACACACCACCATCTCCCCTGAAAGCTGAGTGCTCTCTGAGCCTAAACCAGATGGTCTCTGAGGTTTGTTGTTTTTTGCTCTTGGAGGAGGCGAGTTGGTCTGCCAAGAGAAGCGAGGAATATCTGAGCCCCCCCCCTCCTTTTCACTCCTCCTGCAGGTTTTATCAGTGATGACAGAGCTTCGTCCTCGTGTCCTCGTCTCCACTTTCAGGCTCGAACCGTTGTGCAACACGAACCTATAGAGCTATGCATCTGGTCTCAGGTTAGACTCTCTACCTGCAGCAGCCGCCTCGTCTTTGCCCTCAGACTCCTCTTTAGGACATATCTTCAGGATGTGACGTCTGACTCTGAATCAGGTTTATTACCAAGTAGCCTGTATACACTGGTGCTGTCGTGTTTAACAAAATATACAGTTTAAGAGAGAGTGTGATACAAAGTAAAGGAAATACCAGTCAATTCATTATATATAATATGAAATAGAAATTTACAATAAATAATGGTTCATCTGTCCTTCCATCTGTTCTTCCCTTCTTCCTTCCTTCCTTCTGTTCGTCTGTCCTTCCTTCCCTTTTTCCTTCCTTCCTTCCCTTCTTCCTTTCTTCCTTCCCTTTTTCCTTCCATCAATCTGTCCTTCCTTCCTTCCTTACATCTTTCCTTTCTTCCTTCCTTCCCTTTTTACTTCTGTTCGTCTGTCCTTCCCTTCTTCCTTTCCTTTTTCCTTCTGTTCATCTGTCCTTCCCTTCTTCCTTCCTTCTTTCCTTCCTTCCTTCCCCTTTTCCTTCTGTTCGTCTGTCCTTCCTTCCTTCCCCTTTTTCTTCTGTTCGTCTGTCCTTCCTTCCTTCCTCCCTTCCTTCCTTCCTTCCTTTCGCCCTTCCTCCCTTCCTTCCTTCCGTCCATCCCTTTTACTGGTCTGGCCCACATCAGACCAAATGGCCTGTATGTCCTGCTGTAAAGGGTTAATATAAATACAGTGAACGGTTATAGCAGATGTTGACTATGACCTAACTAAATAACAATAGCCCCTGTTAATGCCCCCCCCCCCCCATCAGCTAAAATAAAGAAGCACCCTGAAGTTCATTGAGGTCGTCGTTCTTTAGCAGCTCAACTTGTTTCCTGTTTCTGCCGTCAGAAACCAATCACATCATGTGTTTACTTAGCAGTGACGTATTCTAAAACCTCTCATCGCTCCAGATTCATCTCTCTCTCTGTCTCTCTCTCTCTCTCTGTGTCTCTCTCTCTCTCTGTCTCTCTCTGTCTCTCTCTCTCTCTCTCTGTCTCTCTCTGTCTCTCTCTCTCTGTCTGTCTGTCTCTCTGTCTCTCTCTCTCTCTCTCGCTCTCTCTCTCTCTCTCTCTGTCTCTCGCTCTCTCTCTCTCTCTCTCTCTCTCTCTCTCTGTCTCTCTGTCTCTCTCTCTCTCTCCTCGCTCTCTCTCTCTCTCTCTCTCTGTATCTCTCTGTCTCTCTCTCTCTGTTTCTGTCTCTATCTGTCTCTCGCTCTCTCTCTCTCTCTCTCTCTCTCTCCTCTCTCTCTCTCTCTCTCTCTCTCTCTCTCTCTCTCTCTCTCTGTGTCTGGTTACAGTGAAAGAGTTCAACAGATTCATGCATCCATCATCTTTTAGCCTCCAAAATGTATCAGTGTAACTTAACGTTTCTGCCCTCTGACCTCCACCGAACCCCCCAGAGGAAACACTGCCTGAAGCGTCATCCATCACTGTTTGATTCATAAAACACAAACCAGATGATATCAGCCAAAAAGAAAAAAGAAAAAAGAAAAGAAAAAGCGATTCTTAAAAAGCAAATCTGTCACATGTTGAGAAGCTGCTGTATTACTCCACTGATCCGCTCTGGTGTCTGAAAATGATTCATTTCAATTTGTTTAAGCTCGTTCTCCTCCAACGTTCGTTGTTTTAAAAGCAACAGATAAGCTCAGAGAGAAAGTAGAGGAAGAAGAGGAGGATTGTTTGGTTTGAAAATACTTCTCTCAGCTTCTCCTCCGTCATCTCACAGCCTGATGTCACGTTTCATCTACAAAATGTTCTTTTTCATTTACGTTAATGTGGTTTGATTGATAAGCTGATAGAGTGACCAAAATCAAAGAAGACATTACAAAGAAAAAACTAATGATTTTAGACCAAAACACGCAAGAGAAAATAAGAATGATAAAAATGTAAATGAATAAATAAAGTAAGAAGAAGAGATAGTTTATTAAAAGATAGAGTAAAAAAAACACATCCTGTCATCTTTTCCTTTCTTCCCTCCTTTCTTCCATTCGTCTGTCCTTCCTTCCTACCTTCCTTCCTTCCTTCCTTCCTTCCTTCCTTCCTTCCTTCCTTCCTTCCTTCCTTTCTTCCTTCCATCCTTCCTTCCCCTTTTCCTTCCTTCCTTCCTTCCTTCCTTCCTTCCCTTTTTTCTTCCTGTCTTTTTTTCCTTCTTTCCCTCCTTCCGTTCGTCTGTCCTTCCTTCTTTCCTTCTTTCTTTCCTTCTTTCCTTCTTTCTTTCTTTCTTTCCTTCTTTCCTTCTTTCTTTCTTTCTTTCTTTCTTTCTTGTATGTGAATGAATAAATAAAGTAAGAATAAGGAGAGATAGTTTATTAAGAAACCTGAGTTAAAATAGATTTAAAAAGACAAAAACTAGGTTTAAAAAGATGTTAAAATAATATGTAAAAGTATTTCAGGCTGTAGCTTTAAGCAGAGCATCCCCTATGAATGTTTTACTGAAGGAATTAAAATATTTGTGTTTTTTTTACTTTAAGTCTGCGGCTTCATCTGGCTTTCATTCTGTTTACTCGCTCAGATTTCTTTTGGAGCTGAGTCCAGTCCTTCTGTCTGGACTCTCATCCTTCAGCGCTCAAATATTCCTGCTGTCATGGATCAGATTTTGCAGATTTTGCTGAAACGTCAGGGAATGATTCATCTTAAATCACTATTATAATGCTTGTTCATTTCTGTGGTCTGTAGTACGAAGCGAGTTCAACATACACAGGATCTGTTTATGTTATTTGGCTTCACTGAACCTGACTATCCGAATAACGTTTAGGCCCCATAAAAAGATTTCTGTTACCTGTGAAGGCTTGCAACTCTCTTGTAGTCCAATACTAACTGTACAAAACTTACTGACACTGAGTTGTGATAATATAACACTGTGTAGACATTCAGGAAACACTCTGCATACAAATGAAGTGTTAGGTTAATGAATTTTAACTGTAATTAAAGTCAATTAAAGTCCGTGTAAAGTAAGAATAAATATGTGTTCTGAGTTTGACATAATACTGAAAAGTGTGTTGTTAACCACCCTGCCAAATTTGAATGATTAAAAAAATCGCCAAATATATGAAATTAGGCTTCAAAGTTGTGTAAAAATCAGCCTCTTTCTCTGCTCCCAAACGCTGTGGGCGTGGCCGCCAAGTTCGCTGAAACCCCGCCCCCTACCAAGTGTCACCTGTCAATCAAAGTCACCACCTCTACCAGAAACATGGACGCTATGTCTGAGAGCTTTCTGCTGCTAGCTCAGCGGATAACATGGTGGCTAGCTCGGCGGCTAACTCAGTTGCTAGTTCAGCGGCTAACTCAGTGGCTAGCTCAGCGGCTAGCTCAGCGGCTAACTCAGCTGCTAACTTGGCAGCTAACTGGCTAACTGTAGACTGTAGCAGTAGTAGTGTGTGCTGAATGTATTTATACCTCTACAGCAGCAGGGGCGGGTTTATGCTAATCACTGAATCCTGAACACAGAAATCTAGAAACACAGTTTGTGAAGCCTAGCTCCACAATTCAAATCTAAATGGTTTTTCCACCTTTTTTAGAAATACATTTATGACATATTTAATCTTTTTCACGTGATATTTTGTATTATTTTCACATGAGAATCTTTAGGGAGTGAAAATAATGCTGTTTTAAGGTGCGACGCTGTGGTTAATGTCTAGTTGACTTGATTAGAACTATGTAAAGATCATGGTTTGGGTTCAAATGATCACTGGAGACAAGTTTTCAAATTCCTTAAAGATATGCAACCTTTGCTGTCATGGCAACGGTGAACACCACCATTAACTGACATGAGCAAGATTAAGTTGATTAGAGTTTCTAAATGTCACTATAGATTATTTTTCGATTAATTGCCCAGCCCTAGTATGAGCTCAGATCTGCTTACAAACATATATAACTTTTTAGATTAAACAATAGAGAACAAAGCTCCAGCATGTTTGTAATAATAATAAAGACTGTCTAAATAAATCACCTCTGTCATCCTGCTCTAATATACAGCGCAACAGTCAGCATTTTTATCGTTCATCAAATCGCTCGAATTAGAACGACATTTAAAACTATACATTTATAGTTATCGTTCTCAGTGTGGACGGAGCTTAACACCAATCAGTTGAAGTAAATACACAGAAGTATTTGAGAGATTTGAGACCCAGCATCAGTCTGGCATCAAGTAGTAAGGCTGCTCAATTAATCGAAATTTGATCATGATTAAGATTTAGGGGCCAAACGATCTCAAAACTAATAAAATTGAGGGGAAATGATTTTTAATAATAATGAGATAGCGCTCAATAACAAAGGTTTTATTTTGAAAAGCTTAGACAGGAAGCCGCTGCAGCAGTTAGTTTGACAGAAGCTGAAACACACTGTGAAATGTTTTACCTGTAAATAAATGTGCAGAGTTTCCAGCCTGCATCAGACGATGCTGAGTTTACTGACTAATTATTAAAAACCAGGAAGTGATGTGTGAACTATCGTCATGGTAACTCGCTCAGATCTAATATCTCTGCACATTTTCTGCTGTGTGTTGCGTTAAGCGGCAGATAAAAGGCTGCTGCTTGGAGAGAAAATTAATTAAGCTGAATGTCCAATAAATGCAGCACGTTTCTAAAGTTTAAAAAAAATCGTTTTAATAATCGTGATTTAAATTTTGACCCAAGTAATCGTGATTATGATTTTTTCCATAATCAAGCAGCCCTATCAAATGGTGAATTGCACTGAATTGCAGAGTGTTATATTTTCACGGCTTACTGTCAGGAAAGGGTTATATCATGCAGTAAATATTGGACTTTAAGAGTCTTTTAAAGCATTGATTAGGTGGATTGGGTTGATTGGGTTGGCTGGGTTGGTTGGGTGTTGGTGTGGCCCAGTGTGATATCTGTAAGAAAAGAAGAATCTGTAAATATGAATTCAGAGTTGATTTAAGCTGCTTCATATCAGTGAGACTGGAAAAGACATCAGTTTGATTGGTTCTTCGAGGGGACGAGCAGATGTTTCCCCTCTGATTCTCTTCAGGATCTTGGAGAGGAAACAAAAAGAAAATGCCAGGGTCTCATTTGTGCTGGCAGAAGAAACCAGAGACCAGCAGCGCTCCACTCAGCTCTCCTGGCTTCCCTGGAAGCACGTTTCCGCTTGCTACGGGAGGAGGAGGAGATGTCACAGGAATTGTTTCCACTTTATCCCGATGACGTGTTGCGATCAGGAGTCTATTAATAAGATCCAGGTGGGAGGCATGCGGCTGTGTTTGAGAACAGGAAACTCCTCCTTCAGCTGCTCTCCAGTCGCTCTAACGCTGTGCTCCTTTTTAATTGAGCCGCTGATGCTGTCACTGATGTTTTTGTTGTTTCTGCAAGTCAGAGCTCTAGTGATCTGCCCCCCCCCCCCCCCCCCCCACGCCACTGAGACTTTAGTTCAGTTTAAAATATTGCTATTATTATCAGTTAAAACAGTACAGAACTTAATTATAATGCAACAATTTCAATATATTCTGCTAAATTAAATGTAAGCACGAGTCAATGACTTGGATCAAGATATACTAAGTATTAGTACTTTGTGGCAGAAAGACGTAAAGAGTATACTAAAGTACAAGTATAAGTTTTAGTATTAAAGTAGAAGTGTAAGTCTTAGTATTAACCTTCCTGTCGTCCTCCCGGGTCAAATTGATCCCGTCTGTTTTGACTGTTCCTTCCTTCCTTCCTTCCTTCCTTCCTTCCTTCCTTCCTTCTTTCCTCTGTCCTTCCATCCTTTCCTTCCTTCTTTCTTCTTCCCTTCCATCCTTCTTCCTTTCTTCCTCCCTTCCATCCTTTCCTTCCTTCTTTCTTTCTTCCTCCCTTCCTTCCTTCTTTCCTTCCTTCCTTCCTTCCTTCCTTCCTTCCTTCCTTCCTTCCTTCCTTCCTTGACTCGAGGACAACAGAAGGGTTAATGTACTTAGTCTTTGACTTTTCTTTATACTTTTCAGTATAAACCAAGTATATTTCACTATACTATTCTTAAGTATATAAAATATAGTATATAAAAAGTAAACTTCAAGTATACTGCCTCAGTTTTAGTGTAAAATAAGTATACTGGTAGTACACTAGAATAAACTACTTTTTGCTAAGGGAAGGCAGAGAAGCTGACAGGAAAAGGTCTCTTTGCCGGAGTCGACCAGGAACGCTGCGATTATGCAGCATGTGCTCGGTTACCAAGGCGCTGCTATCGGTAACGCTTCATGATGTTTCTGCTGTTTAGTTACACAATCACACACACTTCGACATGCGGACCTCTGAATCCTGAGCCACAGCCGCCCATTAAGTCATTATGTGGTGTTGGAGGCACCAGCAGCCTGACGGTGGTGAGGGGACGTGCTGTTGGGTTTATTGTAGGTTTGGGGCGGCTGTGGCTCAGGAGGTAGAACGGCTCGTCCACTAATCGGAAGATCAGTGGGTTTGATTCCCGGGTCTTCCAGTCCACATGTCGATGATGTGTTCTTGGGCAAGATACTCAACCCCAAATCGCTCCTGATGGCTGCTCCAACGGTGTGTGGATGTTAGTTCCCCTCCTGATGAGCAGGTTGGCACAATGTGTGGTCGCTCCTGCCATCAGTGTATGAATGTGTGAATGAGATATGTAGTGTAAAAGTGCTTTGAGTGTAGAAAAGACTAGAAAAGTGCTATATAAGAACAGTCCATTTGAAGTGAATTGAATTGAATTGTCTTTATTGTCATTGCATTGAGGTCAATACAACGAAATTTAAAGCAGCTCCATCCTCGGTCATCACTCACACACACATCTCATACTTAAATAAAAAGGAGCATTTACCGGCTCATGACTCTTCCAGCAACAACTCTTCTGACCAATCAGCGGTCAGCAGTCTGTTGACGTCACATTTTAGTATCGGCTCAGCTCGCTTGGAACCTCAGCAGAGCAGGTACTAAAAAAGTAGCAGGTACTGGGTACTATCCCTAGTGGAAACGCAAAAAAAAACGAGTCGAGTCGTGCTGGAACTGTGTAGTGGAAAAGCGCCAAATGTTTCCTAAAATCTTATCACTACTAAAACATATTTGAATTACTTTAAACCACGATCACCTGGGATTTAATCTACTATTTATTTATCGCAGCGTTGTTTAAATACTGTATCAAAAGCAGGTTGTTCAAAGTTTAAGACAGTTAAATCACTTTAAATGCAGCTCAGGTTCTCTGAGATTCGTCGTATTCATGGAAACTCATTCATGTTGGTTCTCTGCATTTGTTTGATGAGTAGAAAGCTTCTTCTTTGTGTGTACATGTGTGACTCTGACAAATAATCACAGAAGCAGATGTGATTGTCAGTGCTGATACTGTCAACATGTTTCATGGTGGTATCATTAAAACTGTTTGACGTCATCAGCTGTGTTGAGTAAATAACGAGACCAAAGCAGCAGTCGGACCATTAAATGACTTTCACCTGTTGATGAACCAGTCGCAGGGCTAGTTAGTTTCTAGTGTGTAGACGAGTGTGTAGGCGAGTGCATGGATGAGTGTGTAGAAGAGTGTGTAGATGAGTGTGTGGATGAGTGTGTAGAAGAGTGTGTGGATGAGTGTGTAGAAGAGTGTGTAGACGAGTGTAGACCAGTGTGTGGATGAGTGTGTAGAAGATTGTGTAGTGTGGACGAGTGTGTAGAAGAGTGTGTGGACGAGTGTGTAGAAGACTGTGTAGACGACTGTGTAGACGAGTGCGTGGATGAGTGTGTAGAAGAGTGTGTAGACCAGTGTGTGGACGAGTGTGTAGAAGAGTGTGTAGAAGACTGTGTAGAAGAGTGTGTGGACGAGTGTGTAGACGAGTGTGTGGAAGAGTGTGTAGAAGAGTGTGTGGACGAGTGTGTAGAAGAGTGTGTGGATGAGTGTGTGTAGACGAGTGTGTGGACCATAGACTGTATAGAAGAAATGGACGTACCATCCGTGACGTCACCCATTGGTTTGTGGACTGCTGCTCGGAAGCCGATAGTTTCGAATCTAGGCAGCGCCATCTTGAAAATTTCAGGTGCATGCTGGGAAAAATAAAAACACGGATTCTACTTATATGGGCATGAGGTGGAGCCATGGGCGGAGCGGGGAGGTTGCTATGATTGCGAGGGCTGGATCTCGAGGACATTGGTCAAACAACCTGTCAATCAGGACGTAGCCACGCCCTAATGCATACCCTGCTTTATCGTCACATATAAAATCAGGGAGGCCAAAATGTCCCAAATGAACATCATACTGCATTGAAGAAGGCTTTAAACTAGCGATTGAGACCATAAACACATTTTTGAAAACGTTTACTTGAAGTTGGTGAATTCTCCATTGACTTGTATAGAGACGGTCGCCCCCTGGTGGCCTTTTGATAGAATGCAGCTCTAAGTTACTTCCGCGTTGGCTTCATTTCAGAGGACCTGAACTCCCCGCCTGGTGTGGACGAGTGCTGATAGCAGCTGTTATTGTGAGGTATGAATGAAGGGAGGATCGGTGCGTCAGAGGGAGCCGATCCGGTTGATGAATGATACGAAACTCCGCCTACTTCCTCTGTTGTAACTTCTCCAAAGCACACAAACCATCACACACACACATACATACACACAGACACACAGACATACACACACACACACACACACGAACACACACACACAATAAACACACACACTGTCAGACTTTCTGTCGTCCTCTGTCAGGTCGGACTGGCTTTCCTTCTGTTCAGGTGCTGTTTGCTGACATGGCGTTTTATTTTGGCGGTCACAGGGTCACTGAGAGAAGGATGACAGTGGTGACTGATGATGAAAGGAAGGAAAGAAGTAGAAGTAAAAAGTTTAAATCCAATTTCTAGAAAATCTTTATTAATTAAAACATGTTTTAATTTAAGGCTTGTTTCACATGAAGATGAAACAGCAGGTGGTGCTACAGGAAAGTTGGTTGGATTATTTATCAGACTTTGATACCCAGGTCACTGGTTAGTGTCCATGTGGTTTAGATTAAATTTAAAGGGTTAAAATGTGAAAATAAACGTATGAATAACTTCACACATTCTTTTTATGTGGACCCAGCATCAAATTTCTGCTTTTAATTCATTTTGAGAGAATATATTAGAGGATTATGTTGAAAATGTCTAAGTGGTGTAACCATAAAAACTTTGTACCAAATAATTGAACGTTGCTTAAAAACAGTAAATAGTCAATAAAACAGCATATAAACTAGTTTGGCATGATCTTACATTATAACTTTTATATTAAATAAAGCTAATGGAATACTATTGTTCTATATATTACATTTAATCTGGGTAACCATGGAGATCAGGAAACATTTACATTATTAGTATAAGTCCACTTAAATACACTGTAGGTGATACAATATGTAATATTTATCATTCTACTGTGGTTACACCTGTTTCTTTCTTTCTTTCTTTCTTCCCTCCTCCAACTTCTTGTTCTTTCTTTCTTTCTTTCTTTCTTTTTTTCTGTTTGTTTGTTTGTTTGTTTGTTTCTTTCTTTCTTTCTTTCTTTCTTTCTTTCCTGTCTTCTCTTTCTTCCATCCTTTCTCTCGTCTTCCAACTTCTTGTTTGTTCTCTCTTCTCCCTCCTTTTTCTTTTTCTCTCTTTCTTTCTTTCTTTCTTTCTTTCTTTCTTTCTTTCTTTCTTTCTTTCTTTCTTTCTTTCTTTCTTTCTTTCGTCCTTTGTGGATGAAATATATATTTATCATTCTTTTGTGGTTACACCATTTGACATTTTCAGGAGCATTCAGTCTTACTTTTGGTAAAAAATGGTGCAAATGTCATTTCAAATGATATAAAACCGACAAAAATACTAAATGTACATTTTAACAAACCTGATGCTGCTTTTAAAATTATATTTTAACATATTTTTGAATTGCTCATCTTACCAACTTTTATCCGACAAGCAGAAAAATGTAGAAAATCACCAGAATGATCCTTTAAAGGAAATCAGTCTTGAGGATTTCTGTGTAACTTCTGTATAAATGTCCTTAAGGTGGCACTACAGTAAATATAAAAGGATCATTTATGAGTTTTTATCTTCTGGAGGATCATGAACACCTTCAATAAATTTAATAGAAATGATTTTAACGAAGTGAAGAGCGTTGAGCAGCTGGAGGCGACGGCCGTCTCTTCACCTCCAGCTCACACAGAGAGAGAGAGAGATGACAGCAGAGACACTAATGGAGGGCAGACGGGGTTGAAGAGGGACGGACTGGAATGAAGAGCAGGACAAATAAAGCTCTGTACACACATCTGACCTGCAGTCACCTCCAGCTTTAAAAAGCAAACACACTCAAACTCATCTTTACTTAGACTCATAAACATCTTTATGTCTTCATTTAGTTTGCCTCTCTTCTTCACTGTGTGCTTTTATTTTATGATGCTTGTCATGTGTGTACATTATTACTGATGACACTGATGAAAGCCTCAAGCTGAAATACATTAGTCTAATAAATAAATGTGTTGCTGTAGTTTTGTCCGCTTCAGCACATTATTACTATCGTTGTTTATCATCTAGGGCATTTTTTTCATATCCCCACCTACTAAATGTACAGGTTAACAGATAAATGAGCTTCTATACCTGCTGTGTTTAATCTGATTCACACACTTTCAACAGGAATTTACCATAAAATAAGATACTAAATATTTAGTAATTCAATATTGCATCAATACAGTAAATATTCCTATTGAAGTATCACTAAAAATTGCAAAAATACTGCAAAGAAAAACAAAAATACTGCAAAGAAAGACAAAAATACTGCAAAGGAAAACAAAAACATCTAGACCTCTATATTGTGTCTCACTGATTGACAGCGTTGAAATAAAACGCCCCCTGGTGGTTAATCTGTGTATTACATGTATCTGATCGTACATCAGGTTTTAACACTGATGATGTAGAGCTCTCTAAAACTCACGGATCACAAGACTCACTTGGTGTTTACAGTGTTAAAGGTGTTTACAGTGCAAATAGTAATAATCATTATTTGGAGCTATATTTGTACGTTCATTTGCATTTTAATTGTGCAACACTGTCTGGATTCAAAGCTGTGGCTAAGTGTAATTATCATCACAGGTCAGCGTCCTCATTAGGCTTATAACACAGGCCATGCTGGTTGCCGCGGTGATACAGAGACGGTTTTAAGGCCATGCGGTGATGGATGTCCGCAGAGGAGAAAGCAGAGATGGGCAGACGGGCAGAGATAGGAGACGAAACAAGAGCTTCCCCAGCCTCGACGAGACGGCAGCATCTGGTTTCACATCGATTAGATTTCCAGGCTATTTTAGGGGTCTTCTCCTGCTGCCTAACGGGGGCTTTTCACAATAAGGGAGAGAGAGAGAGAGAGAGAGAGAGAGAGAGAGAGAGAGAGAGAGAGAGAGAGAGAGGGAGGAGGGGTCTCTTCCAGTATCAAGTGAAGATGGATGGATGAGAGGAGACAGTTAGAGGTGTTGGTGTGATTGACAGGAATGAGACAGACGGAGAGAAGAAGACAAGAAATGACTGGAGATGGAAAGTGAACTTTGGGCAGAGAGTTTATCTTTAACCCTCCTGTTGTCCTCGAGTCAAGGAAGGGAGGGAGGAAAAAGGAAGTAAAGGATGGAGGGATGAAGAAGGAAGGAAGGAAGGGAGGAAAGGAAAGAAGGAAGGTAAGGAGGGAGGGAGGAAGGAAGGGAGGAAGGAAAGGAGGGAGGGAAGAAGGAAGGAAGGAAGAAGGAAGGAAAGGAGGGAGGGAGGAAGAAGGAAGGATGGAAGGAAGGAAGGGAGGAAAGGAAAGAAGAAAGGAAAGGAGGGAGGGAGGAAAGGAAAGAAAGTAGGAAGGTAGGAGGGAGGGAGGAAAGAAGGAAGGAAGGAAGGGAGGAAGGAACGGAGGAAGGAAGGGAGGAAGGAAGGGAGGAAAGGAACGAAGGGAGGAGGGAGGGAGGGAGAAAGGAAAAGAGGAAGGGAGGAAGGAAGGAAGGAAAGGAGGCAGGCAGTAAGGAAGGAAGGAAGGGAGGAAGAAGGGAGGAAAGGAAGGAAGGAAGCAAGGGAGGGAAGGAAAGAGAGGAGGAAGGGAGGAAGGACAGATGGAAGGAAGGAGGAAAAGGGAGGAACAGTCGAACCAGATGGGGTCAATTTGACCCGGGAGGACGACAGGAAGGTTGAGCTCTTTATGAGATGGATTTCAGTTTGTACATGTTGGTGATAAATCGTGGTGTTCCTCAGGGTTCAGTGCTTAGAGCTGTTCACACTGGCAAACATCGGATAATTCAATCTTCACCCAACTAAGAGTTTAAAAAAATAATTTAAGAACAAGGACAGTGCACATAAATAAACACTGTATGTGCTGAAATAAAAGGTTATTTTCCAACCGAATGAAGCCTGAGCTGATGATATCTGGAGTCCTGTAAAGTCCCATAAGCACACAGAGATATAGATCTTCTTCCTACAAAAATATCATCTTGAGGGACTTCAGGAAGCTCCATATAAACACCATAAACGCTCAAATAAAAGCTGATAATAAAATAATAATAACAGATAAAGGCTGCTCACTATAAACCAACCTCTCCATTTATTTCCTCCTTTGCTGTTTTATGATTTCCACTGAGATAACATCAATGAAACACAGCATTTCACATTAAAAGCTTTTCAGGAATACAGTAGGTAGAATTATGTCCTTTAAGCACCTGGAAGACTTTTATTGTGAAAGATCTTTGCAGTAAGTGTTGAGTTTCATTGATGATAGTTTAACAGCAAAGATGCAAAGATGCAAAGATGCTGATGTTTAACCCTCCTGTTGTCCTCAAGTCAAGGAAAGAAGGGAGGAAGAAGGGAGGAAAGGAGGGAGAGAAGGGAGGGAGGAAGGACGGATGGAAGGGATGGAGGAAGAAGGAAGGAAAGGAGAGAGCCATGAAGTAGGTAAGGGAGGGAGGAAGGACGGATTGAAGGGAGGAAGAAGGAAGGAAAGGAGGAAGGAAGGGAGGAAAGGAAAGAAGGAAGGAAGGTAGGAGGGAGGGAGGAAGGAAGGAAAGAAGGACAGAGGAAAGAAGGAATGGAGGAAGGTATGGGGAGGAAAGAAAGAGAGAAGAAGGGAGGGAGGAAAGAAGGAAGGAGGGAATGGAAGGAATGAAAGAAGGAAGAAAAGGGGATGGAGGAAGGAAAGAAGGAAGGGAGGAAGGAAAGAAGGAAGGAAGGAAGGACAGAGGAAGGAAGGAAGGAACAGTTAAACAGACGGGGTCTGCTTGATATCGGATGTTAAATGTGATCAAAGGTTTAAAGATTTGAAGCCGACGTGTAGAAATAATAGGAAGTTCTTAAAGAGACAGGAGCTAAAACGGCCTGTTAATAGACAGAGGCTGAACTGAGCAGCTGCATAAAGGACCAGTACAAGATAAATAAGTTTTTAATGTGAGACTCAGAATATTAATATAGAGCTGTAGAAGTGAAGAATATGTTCATCTTTAAGAGTAATGATTAAATAAAATGTGCTTTATTTATTCAGCTTTCTCTCAGTAGCAGAATTGACAAGACTGTAGACTGTGTTTTCATACTCAACATTTATAATTTGTGATGTGTGTATTTATAAACCTAAGAAGCTCTTAACATTGAGAAACACAATTTTAAAACCTTTTCTTATAAACTTCTTCTAAAGATTGATTGTTGCTCCTCTTTTATTCCTCTCTCCGTGATCCAAGGTGTGACAGACAATACCACAGTTTTACCCGAGAGCTCTGATAAATAATACAGAGGTGTGTGTGTGAAACAAATATGGATAACACACACACACACACACACACACACACACACACACACACACACACACACACACACACACACACACACACTCAGAGGTTTCCATAATTCATCACATCTCAGAGCCATTTTTAGATCTCTCTATCACACCTCCTCTTTTCACATCAGCAGCTTCTCTGCGCTTTATTTTGACAAGTCATCAGCAGAGGTCAGCTGGAGTCACACCTTCATCACTATGTCTGGTTTCATTTATCATAAATCAAAACTAGTCAAGATCACGTTGAAGCTGCTTCTCAAACAGGAAGCTCTGATACAAACAGGTGGACGTTAAATCTGCAGTGAGGATAGAGCTGCTCCAGTATGGACAAAATCATAATCACCCCCGTCTGTTTTGACTCTAACCCTAACCCTTCCTTCCTTCCTTCCTCCTCTCTTTCTTTCTTCCCTTCCTTCTTTCCTTCCTTCCTTCCTTCTTTCCTTCCTCCCTTCCTCCCTTCCTCCTCCTCTCTTTCTTTCTTCCCTTCCTTCCTTCCTTTAATTCCATCCTTCCTTCCTCCTTATCTCTTTCTTTCCTCCCCCTACCTTCCTTCTTTCCTCTGTCCTTCTTTCCTTCCTTCCTTTCATCTGTCCTTCCTCCCTCCCGCCTTCTCTCTTTCTTTCTTCCCTTCCTTCCATCTGTCCTTCCTCCCTTCCTCCTCTCTTTCTTTCTTCCCTTTCTTCCTTCCTTCCTTCCTTCCGTCTCAGTTTATAGCTCACAGCTGAATCTATGGAAATATGACACTTTGAAGCAGGAGAGTGATGAAATCCATTAATATCAACTTCTTCATGTTGCTCTTTCCATATATTTATGACATTATTGATGCTCAGAACCGACATAGTGACATAAAAATAAACTCATCTCCATCTGATCCCCTCTGAATGTTATGAAATGTGAAATACATCAGGACACGCTCTTCAAAACTGGCTTTGCAGCACCTCTAGTGGTAAAAAAAAAACATCACTGGACTCTTTTCAATTATTAATGAACTACATTCATGTTCATGTATTTATGGTTTATTTAACAAACCCTTGAAATTCTGTTGAATCCTGATTTTCTTGTGTGACAGAAACCAGACCTTTAGTTGTTTCTTTGACAACATCTGGAGATCTAAACAACATCTGTTATATAGAAACAGAGTTTAAGCTGCAGCTGACAGACTGAATCCATTATTGGCAATGTTTAACCTCCTGTTTATATTCCCAAAGCATTCAAACTGTGGGGTGGAACGTTTCTTTCTCTTAATACATTTTATTATATCAGTGACTTGCCAGCATGTAATGAGCTCAATGAGCCCCAAATGTCTTTTATTCTGAAATTTGATGTTTCATTTAGTTTATTTGGATCCCCATTAGCTGTTACCCAGGCAACAGCTACTCTTCCTGGGGTCCATGTTAAAATAAATACAACCAATTACAATATAACATAAATGCATACCTAAATAGAGTCTCATTATTAAGAGTGAAAAACAGTGAAAAGACTACAAACCAGGTACAGTTCCACTAAAACCAGCTTACATCATTGGTCCACACACACACATGACTGTACACAATAACAAGTATTTTAAATGTTATATTTTTGTATAGATGCTCCAAATGTTTGTCATTGAGGCTGTTCTGGGTCAGATTATCTCTGTATCTATGTCCATGTGTTTTAGTGAAATGAATAGTTAATAGTTTTAATAAGATAGTAGTTAAAGATAAGTTAGTAGATAAAGTTCTGATCATTTTACCTTTACATAGAAAATAACATTTAACCTGCAAAGAGACATAAAAATGACTAAAATCAACCTAAAGTTAGTTTGAGTATCTATCTATGCCATCTATTTACCATGGCAACGTAGAGATGGAGAGACTAAAGAGAGTTAAAACTACCAAAAAGAGACATTTCCATCATTATGTCTATGTTCTATTTTCATGTCTGAGGTAAAACAGGACATGATATTGTGTGATAGGAGATGTTTAGTCTCTCTGCTCTCTGAGACATGAATCAAGCTTTAATCACATTTATTGATCAGTCAGATTATTGACTATTGATGCTTTCTAAACACATCTGTGCTTCAACATAGATGGGGGGGGGGGGGGGGTTTCACACTTCATAAATCATTGTCGCTTTGGCTTTGAATGAAAGACTCTTTGCAGGACTGGACACCTGCAGGGAAAGATGGCAGACTGTCATTCATTTACTGTAGTTTATGTCTCCCGCTGGCTGCCGTAGATTATAGCCACACACACACACACACACACACACACACACACACACACACACACACACACACACACACACACACACACACACACAGGTTTTCCAACGCGTAGTTTCGTGTGTGTTCACGCTGTTACTGTGTGATGAACTTGTTTACCTGACAGTGTGTGATGTCATAATGAGATTTGTCAGCCTTCCCTAATCTATGATTTATAAACTGTCGGCTGGATGAGGCAATCCTGGTTACTAGGCAACAGGTTTTGGCTTTCAGGGCCCAAACAGATCTATACAGCTTCTCCAGATGTTGTCAGAGAAACAGATCTGGTTTCTGTGCGAAACATCAGGACTGGACAGAAAGTCAGGGGTTTGTTAAGTAAAGTATAAATATATTATAATCATCATGAGTCTAGTTTATTAGTTATTTAAACGTTTCCAGTGATGTTTCATGATGTTTATTAACTTTTATTAATGACTGACGGAGAATTTATGAATGCAAATGAGTGTAGAGACTAATAATGAGTCAGAGGTTAGAAGTTACTTTAACCTTCCTGTTGTCCTCGAGTCAAGGGAGGAAGGAAGGATGGAAGGGAGGAAGGAAGAAGGAAGAAAAGGAGGGAGGAAGGAAGGATGGAAGGGAGGAAGGAAGAAGGAAGAGAAGGAGGGAGGAAGGAAGGATGGAAGGGAGGAAGAAAGAAGGAAGGAGGGAAGGAAGAAAGGAAGGAAAGGAGGGAGGAAAGATAAGGAAGGAAGGAAGAAACGGAGGGAGGAAGAAGGAAAGGAGGGAGGGAGGAAGGAAGGAAGGGAGGAAGAAGGAAGGAAAGGAAATAAGGAAGGGAGCATATGAAAGAAGGAAGGTCTTCCTCCCTTACATCCTTCCTTCCTCCCTCCTTTTCTTCCTTCCTTCCTTCCTTCGCTCTTTTTAATGTAAGATGTATGACCCTTGAATGAAGATGACTTTGACCCTCTGATTTAAACAGATAACACACACACACACACACACACACACACACACACACACACACACACACAGCAGCACAATAGATGTGTAACAATATTCCTGAATCCATGGAGCAGGGTGAGAAGTGTGTGTCCATTAGTTAATGGAGCGGAAGCGTCAGAGAGAGGAAGCTGTAATCTGATCTCCCTCTCGCTCCTAGTCCTGCTCTTCACAGTCAGCCTGCCTCCTTCCTCTCATGTCCTCTCTGTCATGGATATTATCTGTGATGAAATCATATTACTCTCCGTTCCCACCTCTCTTCTCTTCTCCTTCACGCCTTTCCCCTCTCTTTCACGCACACACTCGCTCTCCCTCATCATATGTCATTTTCTGGAGGGTGAGGGTCTTATCTCCCTCTATGAACTATTAATATGCATGAATGAGGAGGCAGCGTTCACACGATCAGACAAACAGCTAAACCTCCCACTCCTCAAGCAGCCGAGTGTTTCCAGATACGTTTCCTTCCTTCCTTCATTCCTTCCTTCCTTCCTTCCTGCCTTCCTTCCTTCCTTCCTTCCTTCCTTCCTTCCTTCCTTCCTTCCTTCCTTCTTTCTTCCACCCTCCCTCCCATCCTTCCTTCCATCCATCCACCCATCCATCCATCCATCCATCCATCCATCCTTCCTTTCTTCTTTCCTTCCTTCCTTCCTTCCTTCCTTCCTTCCTTCCTTCCTTCCTTCCATCCATCCATCCATCCATCCTTCCTTCCTTCCTTCCTTCCTTCCTTCCTTCCTTCCTTCTTTCTTTCCTTCCATCCTTCTTCCTTTCCTTCCTTCTTTTTCCTCCCTCACTCCCTCCCTCCCTCCCATCCTTCCTTCCATCCATCCTTCCTTCCTTCTTTCCTTCCTTCCTTCCTTCCTTGACTTGAGGACAACAGGAGGGCTGTCCTTATTTACTCCTCCCTTCCTTCCAGCTTTCCTTCCTTCTTCCTTCCTTCCTTCCTTCCTTCCTTCCTTCCTTCCTTCCTCCCTTCCTTCCTTCCTTCCTTCCTTCCTTCCTTGACTCAAGGACAACAGGAGGGTTAAGCTGCTAAATGCTACATAGACACGTTAATATTCATATCACAGTGAAATGAATAGAAGTGAATAAATTAAAACACTATAATATGTTTAGAAAAATTGTCAGAATGAAAGTAAAAACAACCACAGTTCTCAGCAGATTCTACTATATTACAGCGTGTTGTTTATTATTTAGCTGCTTTCACCTCGTAGCTTCCTGAACATCTCCCGCAGCATTTCCCACATTATTTACTTCTTCCCGTTTCCTGCACACCTGAAGCCTCCAGCGCTTCCTGATCCACGGAGCTGTTAGTCCTGATGAAGTGTAATCAGAGCGTCGTGCCTCTGTGCTTTGAACCTTTAGCACAGCCTGAAGCCACTTTTCATCACGGCTGCTTGTTATTGCAGCTGCTCCGATTGTTGCTATGTACCGTCAGTATGAACTTTACACTTCCTCATAATGAAACAACCTCATCATGGGTTGATTGTACCTGGACTCCAGTGTTTGATATGCAGTCTGGTTCAGCAGCAGTACTAATGTATGTAATGTAGCTAATGCAGAATTTAAAGTGAAATAGTAGGAGGAAAAGTACTATATAATGTGATGCAGCTTTTACTGGTGTCTTCACCATGGTAACGGTTGCTGAGGATCATGGGAAAACTACCACTGTCATCCAAAACTGCCAAAATTAACCCTTGTGTCATTCTCCCGGGTCAAATTGACCCCATCTCTGACTGCTCCTTCTTCCCTCTTTCTTTAATTTTTCCTTCCTTCTTCCCCTCCTCCCCTCTTTCTTTGCTCCCTCCTTCTTCCATCCTTCCATCCTTCCGTCCTCCTTTCCTTCCTCCCTCGCTCCTTACTCCTTTCCTTCCTTGCTTCCTTCCTTCCTTCCTCCGTCCCTCCTTATTCATTTCCTTCCTTCCTTCTTTCCTTCCTCCTTTCCTTCCTCCCTTCCTTCTTTCCTTCCTTCCTTCTTCCTTTTCTCCCTCCCTCTCTCCTTACTCCTTTCCTTCCTTCTGTCCTTCCTTGACCTGAGGACGACAGGAGGGTTAAAATGGATTTCTCACAATTGAAGGTGAAATAGTTAAATCATCACAATGTAAAGTCTGTGCGACTGCAGAGGCTGTGAGCAGGTTGTGTGTGAGTCTGACTCTCAGCGAAAAAGCAAAGGGGGGAGGGGGGCGGGGGATAGACTGACCTGTGATGATTATGATCCCAGGTCACACAACACAAACTGCTGCTTCCAAATAAATAGTAATACATTTATAAAATTAATACAGACCCTACAATTAAGTTATTGGGTTATGTGAAAATGCAATAAATAAATAAATAAATAACTTTACATCTGCACTTTCATGTGGTCAAGCACTCCCTGATAGCAGAGGTGGACAGAGTACACAACTTCACTACTTGAGTAAACGTACAAATACTCATTGTCAAATATTACTCCAATACAAGTAAAAGTAGCTTAGTCAAAATATTACTTAAATAAAAGTACTTAAGTATTTGCTTAAAAAATTACTTAAGTAAAAGTATTTTTAAAATATCTCAGGAAATACAGGAAAGTAGCTTTATTGTCATTATACAATACACTGATGTGATTCTGCTCCAGACATGTTTATAACTCAAAAATAAACACATAAAGTCAAGAAGCCTCAGAACACAGACTCAGCTGCATTCAACAACAAATGAAATGTCTTCATATTGTACAGTAGTTACATTCCAACACACCTAACCCCTACCTTGGACTCTTTGATATGAATTGTATAAAAAACATTGTAGGCCGTTATGTAATTAGTTTGCGGTAAGCACAACAAGCATTTAAACTGAAACAAATCAGTTTTTGTGACAAAAATCTCAAACATGGGTTTGAGATAAGGCCACGGGTGCTCGGTGGGAGTTTCTCCAGTTTCTTCCTCCATTTCTTCATATGGCATGACGTAGTACAGGTACGGCAATATGACTAAGACAAACCATAAGCAAATCAACAGAAACAGTTTATTTATCAGCTGACGTGAGCTCAAAAGTAGAGAGTAACGAGAGCATCAATAGAAATGTAGCGCAGTAAAAAGTACAATATTTGTCCTTCAAATGTAGTGGAGTGAAAGTAAAAGTATCCCCCAAAAATAATACTCAAGTAAAGTACAGATACTCAAAAACTGTACTTAAGTACAGTACTCAAGTAAATTTACTTCGTTACTGTCCACCACTGCCTGATAGCAATCTAATCACCCAGAAAACATTTTAATGCCAGTTGTAAAAAGGGTGAAAATCTGTCAGATTACGTTAATTATTAGTATTTTTCATTTATTTTATTTTATTCATTTGTATGATGACGGATGTGTGTAATTTACTTTGGTGTTTACATACTATATTTCATTTATTTATCTTATTTTTTGTGTGATGAAAGATTTGTGGGGAGGGGCACCAATAGTCGGTCCGCCCATGGCGCAAAACTAGCCAGGACCGCCTCTGCATTCAGCACACACTACTACTGCTACAGTCTACAGTTAGCCAGTTAGCTGAGTTAGCCACCGAGCTAGCAGCCGAGTTAGCCGCCGAGCTAGTCACTGGGCTAGCAGCAGAAAGCTCTCAGACGTAGTGTCTATGTTTCGGGTAGAGGTGGTGACTTTGATTGACAGGTGACACGGGTGGTAGGGGGCGGGGGCTTCAGTGTTTGGGAGCAGAGAAAGAGGCAGATTTTTACACAACTTTGAAGCCTAATTTCATATATTTGGCAGGGTGGTTAACAACACATTTTTCTGTGCTATGTCAAACTCGGAACACATATTTATTCTTACGTTACACAGACTTTATTGGTCGTTTTTGCTGGCTGACTTTTTGACCCATACTGTTGTTTTTCTCAGTTTGTCTGCAGAGAGTTCGTCTCACAGCTGGCAGATCTGTAAAAGCAGAAAGTGTTTTTAGAGCCAGCAGCACTGTGAGAGTGATCCATGCGGTCGGATTAGTTGTGACTGCAGATCTTTGCTCTCTAACTTCAAAGCTGCTTCTTCTCAGTTTCAACAGTTTCAGCAGTTTGACTCTCGTACGCTGAAACTGAAACTGAACAGATTCATTCTTTGGATTTGAAGCCAGTGAAACTTCATCCTGCTTGT
>NC_070587.1:33270412-33272912 GCF_027409825.1 Scomber japonicus | reverse complement strand
AAGGAAGGAAGGAAAGGAAGAAGGAAAGAAGGAAGGAAGGGAGTAAAGAATGAATGAAGGAAGGAAGGAAAAAGGAGGAAGGAATGAAGGAAATCATTAATTTGTAAAATATATCACTGAATTTATTGAAATCTTAGAGACTATATAATACTCATCATAAGAACTGTACATCAATGAATGATTTTTACATTTTGATTCATCAGAATGAATAATCTCTTACACTTTATTATATATGCTTGTTTTATGTTTATTGTCATTCTTATATTTTATTGATTATATCATTATTGTGTGATTGTGTGATTGTTGTTAGATATTGAGTAAAGCTACTTTCATTTATTCAAACACCTGCTTGTAAAGCTCATGATGACATCACGACAGGATGATATGATGTCATCAGTGTTGGTCTTTACTCACCTGTGTGTCTCTGATGTCTCCTCAGGTGTAACAGGGAAAGTTCACCTGGACGAGAACGGAGACAGAGAGACAGACTTTGCCTTATGGGACATGATGGATACAAACAGCAGCACCTTCGAGGTACACACACACACACACACACACACACACACACACACACACACATAACTTCAGCTCTGATTGTGTTTTTTTACCAGAACCGGAGCTGAAGACACTAATCAGACTTATTATAGACGGATGATGTTCGACCTTTTTTCATCTCTTCATTGACTAATTTAGAAAAAGCTCCAGTGTTGAATGAGACTGATGTGAAATGTACGTTAATGAGCGTTAATGAACGTCCATTAAAATGTTTCTTTTTGTCACTGAAAGGCAAAAACAGGCGAGAGTGCTGCTGCTCATTAATCATCAGACATAAATGACGGGAAGAAAAGAGTGTTGCTTTGATTAAAATTATAAAAAGGAATAATGATTTGGTATCAAACAAATGCGCATATGTGTGTGTGTGTGTGTGTGTGTGTGTGTGTGTGTGTGTGTGTGTGTGTGTGTGTGTGTGTGTGTGTGTGTGTGTGTGTGTGTGTGATATCTGGCTAAAAAAGAAATAGATTTATAAGAAAAATGCATCAATTTGGGTGAAAAAACCAGAATCAGAGATCTTTATTTTATTCCACACAAACCTGTCGCCTACATTACCCACAATGCAACATGTCTTGATTAATTAGACTGTACTGATTGTGATGTGTTATTAGGGTTTTTATTACATTAACAGGGTTTAAACAAGCGGGGAGTTCTGGTCCTCTGAAATGAGGCCAAAGTGGAAGTAACTTAGAACTGCATTCTATCAAAAGGCCACCAGGGGGCGACCGTCTCTATACAAGTCAATGGAGAATTCACCAACTTCTCACTTGATTTCTAACCTTAGTAAACATTTTCAAAATGTGTTTATGGTCTCAGTCGCTAGTTTAAAGCCTTCTTCAATGCAGTATGATGTTCATTTGGGACATTTTGGCCTCCCTGATTTTATATGTGACGATAAAGCAGGGTATGCATTAGGACGTGGCTACGTCCTGATTGACAGGTTGATTGACCAATGTCCTCGAGATCCAGCCCTTGCAACCATAGCAACCTCCCCGCTCCGCCCATGGCCCCGCCTCATGCCCATATAAGTAGAATTCATGTTTTTATTTTTCCTAGCATGCATCTGAAATTTTCAAGATGGCGCTGCCTAGATTCGAAACTATTGGCTTCCGAGCAGCAGTCCACAAACCAATGGGTGACGTCATGGATGTTACGTCCATTTCTTTTATACCGTGTATGGGTTTAATACATTTTTTAATGAGTTATGAGGGTTTTATTACATCATCATGTTAATAAACAGACTTTCTGACTGATGTTGTTTCTCTCAGATCGTTTTGGTGTACAACAGTTCGGAGGAGAAGCTGACTGCCATCCCTGGAACAACGCTGCAGTGGCCCGGTGGAGTTTGCCCCCCTGATGTTCCTTTCTGCGGCTTCAAGAACGAAAACCCTGTCTGCTTGGCAAGTCAGTGCATCCACACGATCTCACTGAAATCTCTCCAAGATCTCACTGAAATCTCTCCTAGATCTCACTGAAATCTCACTGAAATCTCTCCTAGATCTCACTGAAATCTCTCCTAGATCTCACTGAAATCTCTCCAAGATCTCACTGAAATCTCACTGAAATCTCTCCTAGATCTCTCTGAAATCTCTCCAAGATCTCACTGAAATCTCTCCTAGATCTCTCTGAAATCTCTCCAAGATCTCACTGAAATCTCTCCTAGATCTCACTGAAATCTCACTGAAATCTCTCCTATATCTCACTGAAATCTCACTGAAATCTCTCCTAGATCTCACTGAAATGTCACTGAAATCTCTCCTAGAGCTCACTGAAATCTCTCTGAAATCTCTCCTAGAGCTCACTGGCATCTCTCCTAGATCTCTCTGAAATCTCACTGAAATCTCTCCAAGATCTCACTGAAATCTCTCCAAGATCTCACTGAAATCTCTCCAAGATCTCACTGAAATCTCACTGAAATCTCTCCTAGATCTCACTGAAATCTCTACAA
>NC_070587.1:32915412-32917912 GCF_027409825.1 Scomber japonicus | reverse complement strand
TCCTTCCTTCTTTCCTCCGTCCTTCCTTCCTTCCTTTCCTTTCCTTCTTCCCTTCCTTCTTTCCTTTCCTCCTGTCCTTCCTTCCTTCCTTCCTTCTTTCCTCCATTCTTCCTTCCCTCCTTTCCTTCTTCCCTTCCTTCTTTCCTTTCCTCCTGTCCTTCCTTCCTTCCTTCCTTCTTTCCTCCGTCCTTCCTTCCTTCCTTTCCTTTCCTTCTTCACTTCCTTCTTTCCTTTTCTCCTGTCCTTCCTTCCTTCCTTCCTTCTTTCCTCCATTCTTCCTTCCCTCCTTTCCTTCTTCCCTTCCTTCTTTCCTTTCCTCCTGTCCGTTCTTCCTTCCTTCCTTCTTTCCTCCGTCCTTCCTTCCTTCCTTTCCTTTCCTTCTTCCCTTCCTTCTTTCCTTTTCTCCTGTCCTTCCTTCCTTCCTTCCCTCTTTTCCTTGACTCGAGGACAACAGGAGAGTTAAGTTTAAGCTTTATTTCTTATGAACATGACAGATGATGATCTTACTGACTTCCTGCAACACATTTTTATGATCAGATTATTAATAATCATCATCAGAAGTCTGAGAGAAGAGAAACAGTAACCTGAAGATCATATAAATGTTTACACACCTCCTCCCTTCCTTCCTTCCTTCCTTCCCTTCTTACCTCCCTTCTTTCCTTTCTTCCACTATAACTGTTAATCATTCATTAACCATAAAACAATAAATCCATACAAACAACTATCAAACAATAAAAACACAAACACACTGAACAAAATGTCCTAACTTCAAATGCACACACACACACACACACACACACACACACACACACACACACACACACACACACACACACATGCACACACAGGAGTCTTTGAGACGCTGTAGTAAACATTAACACGTTTTCTGGACACACACACACACACACACACACACACACACACACACACACACACACACACACACACACACACAGTTTACAGTAGCAGAGTTACGTCCCTGCCTGTGCTGTGATTGGCTGTTGTTCCTTTAACCTCATTGGTCGGCTGAGTAGCTGTAGTAGAGAAAATGTGTGTGAGCCGCATGTGATGCAGTCATACAGCACAGTTTGTCTTCAGTTATCATGATCTGAGACACACACACACACACACACACACACACACACACACACACACAGAGACAGACACACACACACACACACACACACACACACACACACACACACACACAGAGACAGACACACACACACACACACACAGAGACACACACACACACACACACACACACACACACACACACAGAGACAGACACACACACAGACACACACACACACACACACACAAACACACACATTTATCCCTACATGTATTATTTCTGTATTTTTCAGACTGAAGCAAAAATAAAACCCTGATAATTAATGTGTTTGTTCCTCTTAAAGGAGCGATGTCACATTTCTGTGATATCACAGGGTCAACGAGGTGAACGTGTAAGAATCCTCCCTTTCTTTCTTTCTTTCTTTCTTTCTTCCTTTCTCTCCTCTAACTTTGTGTTCTTTCTCTCTTCTTCATCCTTTATCTTTGTTTCTTCTCTTTCTCTTTTCTTTCTTTCCTTAGTCCTTTATCTTTCTTTCTCTCTCTCCTTTAACTTCTTGTTCTCTCTCTTCGTTCTTTCTTTCTTTCTTTCTTTCTTTCTTTCTTTCCTCCTACTTCTTATTCGTTCTTTCTTTTTCTTCTTCATCCTTTATCTTTCTTTTTTTCTTTCTCTTTTCTTTCTCTCTAGGTGGATAAAACATTTAATATTTATCATTCTTTTGTGGTTACGCCATTTGACATTTTCAGTAGCATTCAGTCTTACTTTTGGTAAAAAATGGTGCAAATGTCATTTCAAATGATATAAATGCCATTTAAGAGTTTTTGTGATCAAGGCCCAAAACACACACACACACACACACACACACACACACACACACACACACACACACACACACACACACACACACACACACACAAAATGTTTGCACCATGTTTGGTTAAAATGTAGTATCTTGTAATCATCCACAGGTTAAACTGCAGGTTGAACCTTTAACATGTGTTAGGGTTAGGGTTTTAACATGTAAAAGGATGATTTCTTTGCAGCAGAGACGTTTGACTCCAACCAGATGTGAGGATCCTCCTAAAATAACAGACCTCAGCAGACCCTCTGACCTGCCAGACCTCTACAGGCCAGAGACCCTCACAGTAATTATTAGGTGTCAGTAGATTGAAAGTGTAGTGAACAGTAGCAGGAACAGACATCATGTAACACTTACTATCTAAGACAACATGTTTATTTATTTATAAATGTATTTATTTATTTATTTATTAGTTACCTGCGTTGTTCAGTCCACATCTTTACCAGCTACAACTCATTTAACACACAAAGACAACACGCTCACATATCGATCACATCAAAACAGTAACGACAGGCATCACATGAGGATCGTTTTTTTATGACATCACTGTTTCATTGTGTAGTTTGGAT
>NC_070587.1:32847912-32910412 GCF_027409825.1 Scomber japonicus | reverse complement strand
TGTGTGTGTCTGTAGGGGGAGCTGTAGTTCCTGTGAGTTGTCAGTCCACCGCTCACACACAAACACAAACACACACACACACACACACACACACACACACACACTGACCTTCAACTCCTATATCACAGACAGCTGGTGTGTGTGTGTGTGCCTGCGTGCGTGTGTGTGTGTGTCTGCGCGTGTGTGTGTATATGTGTGTGTGTGTGTGTGTGTGTGTGTGTATGTGTGTGTGTGTGTGTGCGTGTGTGTGTGTGTGTGTTCCTGGCTCCTTACAGATTACAAACCAGTGGATTTTAACACTTTACTGACATTAGCTTCAGGGACAGTGTGTGTGTGTGTGTGTGTGTGTGTGTGTGTGTGTGTGTGTGTGTGTGTGTGTGTGTGTGTGTGTGTGTGTCCGTTGCCATGGTGACGTTAGCACTAATTGACAGCTGTGTGGAAACGCAGATCAGAGGTCAGCTGAGTGACTGACTGGCCTCTTAAAGCTGAGCAGACTAACTGAATGTTTATTAATGCTGTGTTAACATTTATTTATTTATTTATTTAATATTCTCTCTGCTCGACGGCAACCTGTGACTTTTACACTCACACGTAAAGATGTTAAATTGTGCTAACGGGGCAGATTTCCTAATTAAGTAACATTAAACATAGTGAAATATTGTGCTAATAGTCTGGAGCCTCAGAGAGTATCTTTGTATTGATTAGAGATGTATTTGAGTGTTTCAGGCTTCTTCTTTACATGCAGCACAAACACTCATTTAACCCTTAAACAAGCAGCGTGCACCAGGAGACACATAACTATATATACATAACTTTTTTTTTGTGAGTCACATTTTTTATTTTCATTATTCACAATAACAATGAAACAATATTTGATCTTTTACTACCAAGTGTATCATCAAAACACATTTTTCATTTCATTGACTTTAAACTCAGTATGATGTCTTTTCTTTTCTTTTCTTAGTTTTTCCTCTTTGTATTTGTTGCTGTGTTGCTTTTATTTTATTGATCATTCAGCACTTTGGTCAGCTGCTGCTTTACAAATAAATGTGACTTGATTTGAGTTGATATTTGAACGTATGTGAAAATAAAGTCATGTGACACATCGTATGAGGCTCGAGCTTAAAATGTGTTTGAGCTCTTACTCTTTCATTTGATTTCATTTATCTCACCTGGATGACTGGTCTAATTGGAAAATAAAGACACTGACAACTCCTCATAGAGATAAGTGAAAAGAAAAAGAAGAAGAAGCAGAAGCAGAAGAAGAAGCAGAAGAAGCAGAAGAAGCAGAAGAAGCAGAAGAAGAAGAAAACAGCTAGTTTCTCTGACTCAGGTATTTTCCAGTGAGTAAGAGTCTCTGTATCCGATCATGCATACCTGAGTGAGTGTGTATCTTTAGGTGAGACGCTACCAGGTGATTCTGCAGAACGTGTGTGTGTGTGTGTGTGTGTGTGTGTGTGTGTGTGTGTGTGTGTGTGCTCCTCTCCTCTCTGCTCCTCTCCTCTCTGCTCCTCTCCTCTCTGCTCCTCTCCTCTCATCTCCGCTCCTCTCGTCTCCGCTCCTCTTGTCTCCGCTCCTCTCGTCTCGTCTCTTCTCCTCTCTGCTCCTCTCGTCCCTGCTCCTCTCGTCCCTGCTCCTCTCGTCTCTACTCCTCTCGTCCCTGCTCCTCTCGTCTCTGCTCCTCTCCTCTCTGCTCCTCTCCTCTCTGCTCCTCTCCTCTCGTCTCTGCTCCTCTTCTCTCATCTCTGCTCCTCTCTTCTCTGCTCCTCTCTTCTCTGCTCCTATCGTCTCTTCTCCTCTCCTCTCTGCTCCTCTCATCTCTGCTCCTCTCGTCTCCGCTCCTCTTCTCTTGTCTCCGCTCCTCTCCTCTCGTCTCCGCTCCTCTCCTCTCGTCTCCGCTCCTCTCGTCTCTGCTCCTCTCCTCTCGTCTCTGCTCCTCTCCTCTCTGCTCCTCTCGTCTCCGCTCCTCTTCTCTCGTCTCGTCTCCGCTCCTCTCCTCTCCGCTCCTCTCCTCTCTGCTCCTCTCCTCTCTGCTCCTCTCCTCTCATCCCTGCTCCTCTCCTCTCTGCTCCTCTCGTCTCTGCTCCTCTCGTCTCTGCTCCTCTCGTCTCTGCTCCTCTTCTCTTCTCTCCGCTCCTCTCCTCTCGTCTCCGCTCCTCTCGTCTCCGCTCCTCTCCTCTCGTCTCCGCTCCTCTCATCTCCGCTCCTCTCCTCTCGTCTCCGCTCCTCTCGTCTCCGCTCCTCTCCAGTGGATTTTAACACTTTACTGACATTAGCTTCAGGGACAGTGTGTGTGTGTGTGTGTGTGTGTGTGTGTGTGTGTGTGTGTGTGTGTGTGTGTGTGTGTGTGTGTGTGTGTGTCCGTTGCCATGGTGACGTTAGCACTAATTGACAGCTGTGTGGAAACGCAGATCAGAGGTCAGCTGAGTGACTGACTGGCCTCTTAAAGCTGAGCAGACTAACTGAATGTTTATTAATGCTGTGTTAACATTTATTTATTTATTTATTTAATATTCTCTCTGCTCGACGGCAACCTGTGACTTTTACACTCACACGTAAAGATGTTAAATTGTGCTAACGGGGCAGATTTCCTAATTAAGTAACATTAAACATAGTGAAATATTGTGCTAATAGTCTGGAGCCTCAGAGAGTATCTTTGTATTGATTAGAGATGTATTTGAGTGTTTCAGGCTTCTTCTTTACATGCAGCACAAACACTCATTTAACCCTTAAACAAGCAGCTTGCACCAGGAGACACATAACTATATATACATAACTTTTTTTTTGTGAGTCACATTTTTTATTTTCATTATTCACAATAACAATGAAACAATATTTGATCTTTTACTACCAAGTGTATCATCAAAACACATTTTTCATTTCATTGACTTTAAACTCAGTATGATGTCTTTTCTTTTCTTTTCTTAGTTTTTCCTCTTTGTATTTGTTGCTGTGTTGCTTTTATTTTATTGATCATTCAGCACTTTGGTCAGCTGCTGCTTTACAAATAAATGTGACTTGATTTGAGTTGATATTTGAACGTATGTGAAAATAAAGTCATGTGACACATCGTATGAGGCTCGAGCTTAAAATGTGTTTGAGCTCTTACTCTTTCATTTGATTTCATTTATCTCACCTGGATGACTGGTCTAATTGGAAAATAAAGACACTGACAACTCCTCATAGAGATAAGTGAAAAGAAAAAGAAGAAGAAGCAGAAGCAGAAGAAGAAGCAGAAGAAGCAGAAGAAGCAGAAGAAGCAGAAGAAGAAGAAAACAGCTAGTTTCTCTGACTCAGGTATTTTCCAGTGAGTAAGAGTCTCTGTATCCGATCATGCATACCTGAGTGAGTGTGTATCTTTAGGTGAGACGCTACCAGGTGATTCTGCAGAACGTGTGTGTGTGTGTGTGTGTGTGTGTGTGTGTGTGTGTGTGTGTGTGTGTGTGTGTGTGTGTGTGTGTGTGTGACAGCTCCTGTGATCATTACATTCAGCTCAGTTCACTTCGGCTCATCCAGACTTTGTATTCTGTGTTTCCACTCATCCTCTTCAGGGTCACAAGAAGCCAGCGTTTTTTCCCAGAATGCATTGGGGGTGACAGCGCAGGTCACCAGTCTGTCACAAGGGCCGCGTAGACAAATATAATAATCACATTCACATCAAAGCAGCAGGTAGTTTAGACTGTCTTTGTTATCAGTCTGACATGTTTCTGCTTCTCAGTAATTATCTGCTCCTCTCCTCTCTGCTCCTCTCCTCTCTGCTCCTCTCGTCTCTGTTCCTCTCCTCTCTGCTCCTCTAGTCCCTGCTCCTCTCGTCTCTTCTCCTCTCCTCTCGTCTCCGCTCCTCTCGTCTCCGCTCCTCTCCTCTCCGCTCCTCTCGTCTCCGCTCCTCTCGTCTCCGCTCCTCTCCTCTCCGCTCCTCTCCTCTCCTCTCCGCTCCTCTCCTCTCGTCTCTGCTCCTCTCGTCTCTGCTCCTCTCCTCTCGTCTCCGCTCCTCTTGTCTCCGCTCGTCTCGTCTCGTCTCTTCTCCTCTCTGCTCCTCTCGTCCCTGCTCCTCTCGTCCCTGCTGCTCTCGTCTCTACTCCTCTCGTCCCTGCTCCTCTCGTCTCTGCTCCTCTCCTCTCTGCTCCTCTCCTCTCTGCTCCTCTCCTCTCGTCTCTGCTCCTCTTCTCTCATCTCTGCTCCTCTCTTCTCTGCTCCTCTCTTCTCTGCTCCTCTCGTCTCTTCTCCTCTCCTCTCTGCTCCTATCATCTCTGCTCCTCTCGTCTCTGCTCCTCTTCTCTTGTCTCGTCTCCGCTCCTCTCCTCTCGTCTCCGCTCCTCTCGTCTCTGCTCCTCTCGTCTCTGCTCCTCTCCTCTCATCTCTGCTCCTCTCCTCTCTGCTCCTCTCGTCTCTGCTCCTCTTCTCTCGTCTCGTCTCCGCTCCTCTCCTCTCTGCTCCTCTCCTCTCTGCTCCTCGCCTCTCTGCTCCTCTCCTCTCATCCCTGCTCCTCTCCTCTCTGCTCCTCTCCTCTCCTCTCTGCTCCTCTCCTCTCTGCTCCTCTTCTCTTGTCTCCGCTCCTCTCCTCTCGTCTCCGCTCCTCTCGTCTCTGCTCCTCTCCTCTCTGCTCCTCTCCTCTCTGCTCCTCTTCTCTTGTCTCCGCTGCTCTCCTCTCGTCTCCGCTCCTCTCGTCTCTGCTCCTCTCCTCTCGTCTCTGCTCCTCTCCTCTCTGCTCCTCTCCTCTCCTCTCCGCTCCTCTCCTCTCGTCTCCGCTCCTCTCCTCTCTGCTCCTCTCCTCTCGTCTCTGCTCCTCTCCTCTCTGCTCCTCTCCTCTCTGCTCCTCTCCTCTCGTCTCTGCTCCTCTCGTCTCTGCTCCTCTCCTCTCGTCTCTGCTCCTCTCCTCTCTGCTCCTCTCCTCTCCTCTCCGCTCCTCTCCTCTCGTCTCCGCTCCTCTCGTCTCCGCTCCTCTCCTCTCGTCTCCGCTCCTCTCCTCTCGTCTCTGCTCCTCTCGTCTCTGCTCCTCTCCTCTCGTCTCCGCTCCTCTCGTCTCTGCTCCTCTTGTCTCCGCTCGTCTCGTCTCGTCTCTTCTCCTCTCTGCTCCTCTCGTCCCTGCTCCTCTCGTCCCTGCTGCTCTCGTCTCTACTCCTCTCGTCCCTGCTCCTCTCGTCTCTGCTCCTCTCCTCTCTGCTCCTCTCCTCTCTGCTCCTCTCCTCTCGTCTCTGCTCCTCTTCTCTCATCTCTGCTCCTCTCTTCTCTGCTCCTCTCTTCTCTGCTCCTCTCGTCTCTTCTCCTCTCCTCTCTGCTCCTATCATCTCTGCTCCTCTCGTCTCTGCTCCTCTTCTCTTGTCTCCGCTCATCTCCTCTCGTCTCCGCTCCTCTCGTCTCTGCTCCTCTCGTCTCTGCTCCTCTCCTCTCGTCTCTGCTCCTCTCCTCTCTGCTCCTCTCGTCTCCGCTCCTCTTCTCTCGTCTCGTCTCCGCTCCTCTCCTCTCTGCTCCTCTCCTCTCTGCTCCTCTCCTCTCATCCCTGCTCCTCTCCTCTCTGCTCCTCTCCTCTCTGCTCCTCTCCTCTCTGCTCCTCTCCTCTCCTCTCTGCTCCTCTTCTCTTGTCTCCGCTCCTCTCCTCTCGTCTCCGCTCCTCTCGTCTCTGCTCCTCTCCTCTCTGCTCCTCTCCTCTCCTCTCCGCTCCTCTCCTCTCCTCTCCGCTCCTCTCCTCTCGTCTCAGCTCCTCTCCTCTCTGCTCCTCTCCTCTCGTCTCTGCTCCTCTCCTCTCGTCTCTGCTCCTCTCCTCTCTGCTCCTCTCCTCTCTGCTCCTCTCTTCTCGTCTCCGCTCCTCTCGTCTCCGCTCCTCTCGTCTCCGCTCCTCTCGTCTCGTCTCTTCTCCTCTCTGCTCCTCTCGTCCCTGCTCCTCTCGTCCCTGCTGCTCTCGTCTCTACTCCTCTCGTCTCTACTCCTCACGTCCCTGCTCCTCTCCTCTCCGCTCCTCTCCTCTCGTCTCCGCTCCTCTCCTCTCTGCTCCTCTCCTCTCGTCTCTGCTCCTCTCCTCTCCTCTCTGCTCCTCTCCTCTCTGCTCCTCTCCTCTCTGCTCCTCTCCTCTCTGCTCCTCTCCTCTCATCTCCGCTCCTCTCGTCTCCGCTCCTCTCGTCTCCGCTCCTCTTGTCTCCGCTCCTCTCGTCTCGTCTCTTCTCCTCTCTGCTCCTCTCGTCCCTGCTCCTCTCGTCCCTGCTCCTCTCGTCTCTACTCCTCTCGTCCCTGCTCCTCTCGTCTCTGCTCCTCTCCTCTCTGCTCCTCTCCTCTCTGCTCCTCTCCTCTCGTCTCTGCTCCTCTTCTCTCATCTCTGCTCCTCTCTTCTCTGCTCCTCTCTTCTCTGCTCCTATCGTCTCTTCTCCTCTCCTCTCTGCTCCTCTCATCTCTGCTCCTCTCGTCTCCGCTCCTCTTCTCTTGTCTCCGCTCCTCTCCTCTCGTCTCCGCTCCTCTCCTCTCGTCTCCGCTCCTCTCGTCTCTGCTCCTCTCCTCTCGTCTCTGCTCCTCTCCTCTCTGCTCCTCTCGTCTCCGCTCCTCTTCTCTCGTCTCGTCTCCGCTCCTCTCCTCTCCGCTCCTCTCCTCTCTGCTCCTCTCCTCTCTGCTCCTCTCCTCTCATCCCTGCTCCTCTCCTCTCTGCTCCTCTCGTCTCTGCTCCTCTCGTCTCTGCTGCTCTCGTCTCTGCTCCTCTTCTCTTCTCTCCGCTCCTCTCCTCTCGTCTCCGCTCCTCTCGTCTCCGCTCCTCTCCTCTCGTCTCCGCTCCTCTCATCTCCGCTCCTCTCCTCTCGTCTCCGCTCCTCTCGTCTCCGCTCCTCTCCTCTCGTCTCCGCTCCTCTCCTCTCGTCTCCGCTCCTCTCGTCTCCGCTCCTCTCCTCTCGTCTCCGCTCCTCTCGTCTCGTCTCCTCTCCTCTCTGCTCCTCTCGTCCCTGCTCCTCTCGTCCCTGCTGCTCTCGTCTCTGCTCCTCTCGTCTCTGCTCCTCTCGTCTCTGCTCCTCTCGTCTCTGCTCCTCTCGTCTCTGCTCCTCTCCTCTCCGCTCCTCTCGTCTCCGCTCCTCTCCTCTCGTCTCCGCTCCTCTCGTCTCCGCTCCTCTCGTCTCGTCTCCGCTCCTCTCGTCTCCGCTCCTCTCGTCTCCGCTCCTCTCCTCTCGTCTCCGCTCCTTTCGTCTCCGCTCCTCTCCTCTCATCTCCGCTCCTCTCGTCTCCGCTACTCTCGTCTCTGCTCCTCTCGTCTCTGCTCCTCTCCTCTCGTCTCTGCTCCTCTTGTCTCGTCTCTTCTACTCCGCTGGACTGTTTGATTTTCAGGCTGCCAGCCATCGCTCTCTCCTGGCATTTAAGATTAGTCAGGAGAGATAAATGATGCAGACTTATTAAGCAGCAACGCTCAAAGTAACAGCAGACAATCCACACACTGAACTAGCTTAAAGCATCAGTCAGGTTTTCCTCTCTGTAATCATTCCTCCTGTTCTTCATACTGATATTAAAACCTTCTAATGAGCTTTAATGTAAAGTGATGGAGACTAAATCCACAGTGATCCCACTCAGTCATTTAAAAGTAGATGATCAGCTTCTATTGAGCTTCATCAGTCTGAGTTATTATATCAGTGATATCTGACACATTTACTGAGTGGAGGAGGACATGTAGGAGTAGTAGTGGTATAGTAGTCAGTGTTCGTTCATGAACTCGTTCTGTATTTCTGCCTGATGAACGTTATTGTGAACGTGTTCAATCTGGCGTTTGTGAATGTCGCTCTCTCACTCTCCAGAGTTCTATATAAAACCTGACTAAAACACACCGTAAACAGCCTTAATATGTAGCGGAAAAAACACCCAATCTGGCAACAGCAGCCACCACAGAGTCACACCGCCGCATGCATCATCAACACGGGAAGCATGGACGCAAAAACAAATGAAGGCAACAGCAGCAAAGACATATATACTAACCCTAACCCATGTATATATGAGCAGTACTACCTCCAGACTCTGCCTCCACCATTAATACAGCATCTTAAAAAAATCAAATAATTGCTGTCTATGGTTTTATATGAGCTGTGACAATAATTAATAAAATAAAAGCTTGCAGCAATATATTGAAGAAAAAAGAACTATGAACTAGTTCAAAATTTTGAATTATGAACTTTGAACTAGTTCATGTAGAAAGTGAACTTTCCCAACACTGATAGTAGTTGTTACAGTAGTAGAAGAAGAAGTAGTAATTTTGTGGTAGAAGTAGTAAAATAGTACTTTTTGTAGTAGTAGTAGTAGTAGTACTCTATGTAGTATTAGTAGTATTATTAGTATTTCCAGTGTTTTTATCATCATATCTCCTCTTAGTGTTTCCTGTTTCTCTGTGATGTAGTATATATAGTATATATATATATATATATATATATATATATATGTGTTTCTCTGTGGTGGAAGTATAGTAACAAAAAGACTTTGCTAGTAAAAACACTGTAACGTTGAAACATAGAAGATGAAGATTTGACTCATTTGGACTCTGAAGCTTCATATTAGCTTCACATCAACTTTTAAATCCATGTTTCCACAGAAGGACTGTGGATTTAGTCCTCCATCACTTCCATTGTAAACATTATGAAGTATTATCCTCCACAAGTGGCTCGTTGGTCTAGGGGTATGATTCTCGCTTCGGGTGCGAGAGGTCCCGGGTTCAATTCCCGGACGAGCCCTTACTTTGATTACAAGACAATTACAAAATATCATGATTGAAAGGAAGAGTGAATATTACAAAACAGGAAGCTGAAACATAACCAGACTGATGTTTCTCACAGACAGGAAACTCTGAATAATGTTAATTATAATGAAGGGATTTTCTAATGGTCAGTATGAAT
Source organism: Scomber japonicus (assembly GCF_027409825.1). Lineage (NCBI taxonomy): Eukaryota > Metazoa > Chordata > Actinopteri > Scombriformes > Scombridae > Scomber > Scomber japonicus. Next base: position 32,901,569 of record NC_070587.1, on the reverse strand, counting down.
GATTAGAACAAGATAAACAGGTTTATATGAGCATTTAGGCCCAAACAAAACCAAAAATACTCCAACTCAGCAGTTAATTCACAATCAGGAGATTTAGTTCAGGCTGATTTGCACAGTATAAAAAGTATAACAGTAGATTGGTCAGTGAATCCAGTGAAACCAGTGTTTTTAAGGTATTGTGACAGCTGCTGGCTTCACTGGTTCAGTTTCATATTAAAGTTTGAGAGTTTATAAAGAGTTGAGCCCTAATTTATAACCAGATGATTTGAAGAAGAGAAAAAAAGTCACATTTGCAGAGTTGACAGTGAGAATTTGTGTTTAACAGATTTGCTCTTGTGGAAGTATTTGTAGTCGTCATGTTTGCAAATTGTTTAATGTCATTTAACCTCATTTTTTTGCGCGGATATAAACCTCCACTTTATTTTTAGTGACTGTAACGAGCACAGAGACTACAAAGCTAATTAGCAGATTCTCCGTTGTGTGTCGAAAACTCTTCAGAGGAGTTTGAAGAAGTAAAGAGGGTTTGTTATTCGACTAAAAAGGAGAGTTAAATCAAGATAAAATAACTAAAACTTTCCTTTTCACTGACTCTGGGAGAATGAGGTGGCTCCTTGTTATTTCAGTAAAAGCTCTTTGTATTATATAAGTTCAGAGAAAGACACAGGGACCCAATTTCCCCCCACAGGGATCATTAAAGTTTCATCTAATCTTGAGTCATTGTGGCAGAAAGCAGAGGAGAGGAAACAGATAGAAATACAGCTAATGGAGAAATGAAGATTCAACAGCAACAATAACATCGACTGAGCTTTAAATGTAGCTAGAACCAGGACGTTTAGCCTAGCTTAGCACAAAGACATGCTAACCTAGCTGCAGCTGCACAGGAGAACAAATTTACACCTTTCAACCAGGCGGGGCGTTCCGTTCCTCTGAAATGAGGCCAACGCGGAAGTAATTTAGAACTGCATTCTATCAAAAGGCCACCAGGGGGCGACCGTCTCTATACAAGTCAATGGAGAATTCACCAACTTCTCACTTGATTTCTAACCTCAGTAAACGTTTTCAAAATGTGTTTATGGTCTCAATCGCTAGTTTAAAGCCTTCTTCAATGCAGTATGATGTTCATTTGGGACATTTTGGCCTCCCTGATTTTATATGTGACGATAAAGCAGGGTATGCATTAGGGCGTGGCTACGTCCTGATTGACAGGTTGATTGACCAATGTCCTCGAGATCCAGCCCTCGTAACCATAGCAACCTCCCTGCTCCGATCATGACCCCGCCTCATGCCCATATCAGTAGAATCCATGTTTTTATTTTTCCCAGCATGCACCTGAAATTTTCAAGATGGCGCTGCCTAGATCGGAAACTATTGGCTTCCAAGCAGCAGTCCACAAACCAATGGGTGACGTCACGGATGTTACGTTCATTTCTTCTATACAATCTATGGTTTCAACAAGCAAAGAGACTTCTAATGAGTGCTCCGTATCAAATTTTGTCAAGTATTGTTGCTTGTTAGCGGTACCAAATCATTACAGACTGCTAAATTAACCCTGTCGCTACCCGATGTGAGTCACACATGCGCAGTAGCATCGTCGGCCATCTTGGACATGTACTTAGGGCAACACCACTTTGACAAACTACTGGTATAGGTTGGATAGATGTATTTTCAGCACTTGGATGTGAATCCGCACAAAGTATAGAAAACATAGAAGTTCAACACAACTTTGTACATCTGTATGTAACCGGGGACGTATTAATACGCGAGGCGATCTGAGTCCGACCAAGCGGCCATTGGTACGTCTGTTGCTAACATCTGTACAGTTATTATCTATATATATATTATATTATACATATATTATCTTGGTCTATTCCAGTTGTACTCAGACTTTCAGAGTTCCCAGTAGGAAGTTTCAACTGGAACACCCCCTGAAGTCGGATTTCTAACATCTAAAGTTGTTATAAAATCCTGTTTATTACTAGTTTTGTCTTATTTGTGTCTCTTTAAATCAGCTCAGTCCAACTATTATCTGAGCAGAATACAGAGAATCAGCTGGTATTTCTCTTTTCTCTCTCTATTCCTCTTTCTCTTCTGTGTCAACCTGGACAAATGTACAGATGGACCAAAGGATCAAAGCACACAACACTGACAAAGTTTATTATAAAACCCAGCGGAGAAAAATCTGCTTTACTAGAATTAAGAGACAACAGGCAAATACACTGTAAAAAGTATATTTTCAGAAACATTTCTCAATAAAATAACTAATAGATATTGAAGTTGTGGCAGCTGTGTGTGTGTGTGTGTGTGTGTGTGTGTGTCCTCCAGGAACAACTACACACACTTTCCTCAGCAGCTTCCCAGCAGTTATAATCCACATGATGACATTTTACTGCGTTAAATCAGCTTTAGCACACTTCAGACTCGTCCTATTATTACCTAAGCACCTCCCACTAACACACCTCCTTCCTCTCCTATCATCTGCTACTAATAACCCGCTGAATCTCCTGCATCCTAAAGTCTAGAAACCTGAAAGCGCTAGCAGGAATACTGATGTGTGTTGATCTGATTGATCAGTTCCAGAAAACTTTGAGATTTTGGAGTTTTCTGCTGCAGAGGGACAATATTTCATATTTCATGTGGGTTCATGTACACAGAGAGAGAGAATATGTTTTATTCTCTGCTGAACAAGCTTTGTGTGCAGATGTGTGTGTGTGTGTGTGTGTGTGTGTGTGTGTGTGTGTGTGTGTGTGTGTGTGTGTGTGTGTGTGTGTGTGTGTGTGTGTGTGTGTGTTGTGGAGGAGGCAGGAGAAGTGAGGAAGAGGAGAAAGACGATGCTGTAAATCCTCGTCTGCTGCTTTAGCATCTCAGCCTGCTCCCTTTTCCCTGAGATTAGACTACACAGGGGATATGTGTGTGTGTGTGTGTGCGTGTTTGAGAGAGAGAGAGGAAGTCACTTATAAGTCTTAGTGTGTGTGTGTGTGTGTGTGTGTGTGTGTGTGTGTGTGTGTATTTATATGATATGTGTACTTGACTGTGTAAGTTTAAAAAAAAAAGGCTTTAAGCTTTCTGCATGTGTGTGTGAGTGTGTGATAATAATAATCCCCCTTTTTATATGTGTGTGTGAGTATATGTACATGCGTGTTGTGTGTGCACGTGTGTGTGTGTGTGTGTGTGTGTGTGTGATAACAAGAAGGTTGCATCCCTCTTGAAGGCACATTTTGAGTAGAAAATTCCCTCATCTCATATTAACGCTCTGTGTGTGTAATATTGTATCTCTGCATAAACACTGACCTTGTCGGGACCAGTAGTCCTCATGAGGACCAAAGCCGAGACCCCATGAGGCCAAACGTCACCTCCGAGGTCCGGGTCGAGGCTGCGCTTTGGTTTAGAACAGCTGTGCAAACAACTGGAATAATCAGATAAGGAGGAAGAATGAAATGATGCTGGAGGTTTGGAGTTCAAGCACAGCATCACTGAGTTGAAGGTTTTCCTGTAACTTAAAAACGATGAATCCCTGCGAGTGTTTCACTGATTTCTGAAGTAACACGTCACCCAGTGGGAATGAGACAGACTGGACAGACCTGATTAGAAGCAGGAGGCTCCTGGAGTGCAGGCTGCAGTGCATGTTATATACCTGCAATCTCCCTAGTTCAAATCCAGCCAGGGACCTTTGATGCATGCAACCATTTCTCTCTGCCACCAACTGTCCATTAAAGGCTAAAATGCCTCAAAAATAATATTAAAAAGAAGCAGGAAGTTCACACATCACACTCAGGGTGCGAAGCCTTGAACATAGATTGTGTGAGGAAGGCCGGAAAGTAAAAAAACTTGACATGTGATCTGTCACGCACCGAGATAAAAATGTTAAATGGACAGATGAATTTGTCAGGATCAACCAAAAAAGCTTCAAAATAAAAGCATAAAGCAGCTGGACTGAAGCTTCCATCCATGATATTGTGTTAATGTCGATGTTAGGACTACTGAAGTTATCAGGTGATCCATTGCTTTGTGAAAACGTTAATTAAGCATTATACTGTAATAGTGCTCTTTGCCTTGAAGCCCACTCAGGTCATTTCCTGCAGCCTCGGCCTCCGTCACCAGCTTCTCCTTCAGTTCATTAAATCCCTGTAGCAGGACTCACATGTTGGTAAGAACACAATGCCGTTACACACAACCACTGGCTGTGTTCGAAAAATGCATACTACATACTTCTATATTACATACTTCTATACTACACACTAAATGACCAGATAGTAAGCAGACCGTTTACACTGTAGTAAACTACACCATTACCCACAATGCATTTGGTTCCTACCCGAGCTGAAATCATCAGGCTGAAGCTGATTTCATTTTTGCTCTAACTCTGTAAATAAACCACTTTATCCACATTTCTAACCTTTTTAGGAAGAAAGTAAAGTAGCCCTTTAGATCCACAATGTGGCGCTAATTTGTCCAAATAACACCTGTTTAAAGTTTTGTTCCTGAGAATTCGGAGCCACTCAAGTTAGCCGTAGAGAGTAACGCACTTCCTGTCATTTTCACATAATAAAACACCTGTTACCTTTTATTATTAACCCTCCTGTTGTCCTCAAGTCTAGGAAGGAAGGGAGGAGGGAGGAAGGAGGGAAGGAAGGAAGGAAGGAAGGGAGGAAGGAAAGGACGGAGGAAGGAAGGAGGGAAGGAAGTAAGGAAGGAAGGAAGGGAGAAAAGGGAGAAGGAATGGAAGGAGGAAGGAAAGGAGGGAGGAAGGAAGGAAGGAAGGAAGGAAGGAGGAAGGAGGAGGGAATAAGGAAGGGAGGAAGGAAGGAAGGAGGGAAGGAAAGAAGGAGGGAGGGATGAAGGAAGGACAGAAGGAAGGGAGGAAAGAGAGAGGAAGGAACAGTCAAAACAGACGGGGTCAATTTGACCCGGGAGGACGACAGGTGCTTTTATTTTGAAAACAGGAAGCGAACATACCCTCGCTGTAGCTTACTTGAAACCACTGTTTTTTTTCAGAAGTAACGTTGCATCTTGGGTAATATGAGTGTGAGTAGTCAGCTCTTGATGCATACTCTGCATTTCTGAAGAATCTAGTAAACCATCCAGGAACTAGTATGAGTAGTAGGAAAGTATGAGGTTTAGAACAGAGCCATTCACTTTGTTTTGCCTTTGTTAAATCAGCTGATGTCACCAGGTTACAGTATAACACACACACACACACACACACACACACACACACACACACACACACACAGACTCAATATAACTCTGCTGACTCGGAGCTCTAAATGGCGGGAAAGTGTAACAGTCACACTCTGCTCCTGCTCAGTGCCACCAGGTTGCAGTCGGTGTGTTTCGGTGGCCCACATGGAGGATTCGCTGAGGTTTGACAAACTCAGAACTGTGGGGTGAGGCGAGGCGAGTCGGAGTGGAGGGAAGAGAGGAAGAGAGGAAGAGAGGAAGAGGCAGAGAGCTCGTAGAGTAAAAAGCGCGGCGACGGTTTTTCTGACAGAGATCTGACAGCTGCTCAACCATCTGCAGAACCGCACTTCTGCCGAGTCTGCACACCTCCCGTCACATCAAGTCAGCTTTTTACCCACAGATCCCAAAAGTTCAGGACGTACCAGTGTGTGTGTGTGTGTGTGTGTGTGTGTGTGTGTGTGTGTGTGTGTGTGTGTGTGTGTGTGTGTGTGTGTCAGAGAGAGAGGGAACTAGAGACAGCTTGTGTATGCACATTTGTAAAGTGATGGTACAAGAGCTGCAGTGCGTGTTTGTGTGTGTGTGTGTGTGTTTGTGTGTGTGTGTGTGTGTGTGTGTGTGTGTGTGTGTGTGTTTGAGTGTACACAAGAGAGTAAGAGAGTTAAAGACAGATTGAGAGCTTGTGTGTGTGTTTGAGGTATTACTTTATGCAGTCTCTAGAGTGTGTATGCATCTATGTGTGTGTCTGTGAGAGATTGAGAAAGAAATGGAGAGCTTGTGTGTGTGTGTGTGTGTGTGTGTGTGTGTGTGTGTGTGTGTGTGTTTGAGCTGTCGTCCAGGATTTACCCTCAGCGAGAGTTAATCTGAGTGTCGGCAGGATTCTCTAAAGGTTAGAGAGAGACAGAGAGGAGTGTGTCGGAAACACTGCAGCTGACCTCATTTTCATCACACACACACACACACACTCACACACACACACACACACACACACACACACACACACACACACACACACACACACCTCCTTCACTTGTCTTTAGTGCTGTTTGATGCTGCATTTGGTATCTAGGTGTGTGTGTGTGTGTGTGAAAAAAACCAAGACTAGTGTTTTTGTTCTTCTGTGAAATCGGTAAACCTGCATTTTTAGCCCTCTGGACTCAACCTGCAGCAGAGAGAGAGGAGAGTTATCCATTTGAATTCATGGAATAAATGCTTATAAGTGAGTTATTAATTAGATGGTAAACACTTTAATTAACAGTTATAAATGAGTTATAATCTAATTTCATATCCATCAATGCAGGATCACTATACTACTGCATTTATATCCATCTGGTTAAATAAACATCTCATTATGAGCATTCATTTATGAGTTATAGATATTTATAACAGCTAAAAGGAGCCTTATTGTAACATATAAAACATATCACCATCTATTCATGTATTACAAATCACTTCTGTTTTGACTGTTCCTTCTGTCTGTCCTTCCTCCCTCCTTCTTTCTTTCTTTCCTCCCTTCCTTCTTTCCTTCCTCCATCCCCTTTCTTCCTTCCTTCCTCTTTTCCTTTCTCCGTCCCTCCCTCCCTCCTACCTTTCCTTCCTTCCTTCTTTCCTCCGTCCTTCCTTCCTTCGTCCCTTCCTTCTTTCCTTTCCTCCCTTCCTTCCTCCCTCCTGTCCTGAGCAGGAACGGAACGGACAGAATGAAGGAAGGAAGGAAGGGAGGACAGAAGGAAGGACAGAGGAGGGAAGGAAGGGACAAAGGAAGGATGGACGGACGGAAGGACAGAAAGAAGGAAGGGAGGACAGAGGAGGGAAGGAAGGGAGGACAGAACGACAGAAGGAAGGACAGAGGAGGGAAGGAAGGGGCGAAGGAAGGACAGAAGGAAGGACAGAGGAGGGAAGGAAGGGACGAAGGAAGGACAGAAGGAAGGACGGACAGATGGACGGAAGGACAGAAGAAGGAAGGGAGGACAGAAGGACAGAAGGAAGGAAGGACAGAGGAGGGAAGGAAGGGACGAAGGAAGGACCGAAGGAAGGACCGAAGGAAGCAAAGAAGGAAGAGACGAAGGAAGGAAGGAAGGACAGAAGAAAGGAAGGAAGGGATGACTGCCTCCACAGACAGTGATCAATGTGTTTTATGTGTTAATGTTTAACCTCGGCTGCGGGTGAACGAGGACCTTCAGGCGATTGGGTTGACGCCCTTCATACGTCCGTCTCTTTGAAGGGAAGCCAAATGGCTCGACTCCACCGACTGATCTCATCCAGCGCTCTGAAAACTCTGAATATTAAAACACATAATGCATGCAGTTTCTCCTCTCTCTCTTTCTCTCTCTCTCTCCCTCTCTCTCCTCTCTCTCTTTCCCCCTCTCTCCCTTTCTCTCTCCCTCTCTTTATCTCCCTCCCTCCCTCTCTCTCTCCCTCTCTCTCTCCCTCTCTCCCTCTCTCTGTCTCTCTCCTCTCTCTCCCTCTCTCTCTCCCTCTCTCTCTCCCTCTCTGTCTCTCTCTCTCTCTCCCTCCTCTCTCCCTCTCTCTCGCTCTCTCTCTCTCTCCCTCTCTCTCTCTCTCTCTCTCTCTCTCTCTCCTCTCTCCCTCTCTCTCCCCCTCTCTCTCTCTCTCCCTCTCTCTCTCTTTCTCTCCCTCTCCCTCTCCCTCTCTCTCTTTCTCTCCCTCTCTCTCTCTCTCTCTCTCTCTTGGCGGTTCTTTGTCGTGTACCGGTGCTTAACGTGCTGATTTAGATGTGCGCTGTCAGCAAAGCGGCCCTCAGGCGGTTTTACCCTCCGCGACCCAATTTATGGAGGCTCCCGCTTCCCCCTGTCAGCCCGATGCCGAGCCCACCACGGAGCAGTCAGGTGGCTTCATGCGCTGGACTGAACCCCAAAAATCTCACATCTGAAGTGCTCCTCTGCTCCAATTTAAGGGAGTCTGAACTTGGAGTCCATCATTCAGAATCTCTCAAAAGACTGTGACACACTCTCACACGTTCATAGTGATTATTGTTACGACCCGGAGATCCAGAGGAAAGAGAAGGAAGGAACGAAACAAGGAAGGAAGGAACAAAGGAAGGAAGGAAGGAATGAAAGAAGGAAGGAAGGAACAAAGGAAGGAAGGAACAAAGGGAGGAAGGAAGGAAGGAAGGAAAGATGGAGGGAAGGAAAGAGGGAAAGGAGAAAGGAAAAGACGACAGGAAGGAAGGAAGGAAGGAAGGAAGGAAGGAAGGAAAAGAAGACAGGAAGGATGAAACAAAAGAAAGATGGAGCGAAAGAAAGAAGGAAGAAAGGGAGGAAGGAAGGAAAGATGGAAAGGAGAAAGGAAAAGAAGACAATAAGGAAAGAGGGAAAGAAGGGAGGATCAATCAATCAATCAATCTTTATTTGTATAGCGCCAAATCACAACAGAGTTATCTCAAGGCTCTTTCCACATAGAGCAGGTTCTAAACCGAACTCTTCAGGTTTTAACTTTAAAGAGACCCAACATTCCCACATGAGACACAGTGGAGAGAAAAAACTCCCTTTTAACAGGAAGAACCCTCAGAACCAGACTCAGAGTGGGAGAACATCTGCCTCGACCAGTTGGAGTAGAGAGGAGAGAGAGGAAGGATAGAGGAGAGAGTGAGAGAGAGGAAGGATAGAGGAGAGAGTGAGAGAGAGGAAGGATAGAGGACAGAGAGGAAGGATAGAGGAGAGAAGCACATTTAAGGTCCGGGACTGGAATCTGTCATCCGGACGTCTACAGGTCCAGATTACCTGTGAGACCAGAAGAAGTTTAGCCTATTGAATGTATTAATAGTACATGAATGTTAATGGATATAGATGGATGGATAGAGAGAGAGAGAGGGAGGAGGAGAGAGGAGCCCAGTGCATCATGGGAGTTCCCCGGCAGTCTAAGCCTATAGCAGCATAAGCTAAGAGCTCTAAGAGCCCTAACTAAGGCTCTGCCTCCTGTTCTACTTTTAGAGATACTAGGAACCACAAGTAGACCTGCATGCTGGGAGCGCAGTGCTCTAGTAGGTACATAAGGTTCTATGAGCTCTTTAAGATATGATGGAGCCTGATCATTGAGAGCGTGAGGAGAAGGATTTTGAATTCTATTCTGAATTTTAAAGGAAGGAAGGAAGAAACGAAGGAAAGATGGAGGGAATGTAGCTAAAATAGATTTATGCAATGGAGAAGATTACACACACTTTGGGTGTTTTTTAGGATGTTTTGTTTTTCTTTTTCTTTCTCCCCTCTGTGTTATCATGATACATATTTTTTTAACTTTAATTATACTTTTTCTGTTGAGGTTTTAATAGTGTATCATTTGTTCCACTTCCTGTTCTGCAGTCTTCCCTGTTCAATAAAAAGAAAAGAAATGTAGCTTAAAAAAAGTGATGATGGTTAATGTGAGGAGATGTTTGATGGTGTGTGTGTGTGTGTGTGTGGGTGTGTGTGTGTGTGTGTGACAGACATGGTGGTATCAGGAGATTTCAGGGTCTTTGGGCTGAAGTGTGGAGGACGGGTGCTGATGATGTGTTCAGGGACCCCTGGGTGTCAACGTCACCCAGTCTGTCTGCTGCGTTCAGGCCTGCTGCGGAGATGAAAGACTGAGCTCTGATAAAACAGACTGCCTGAGTGTCGACACACACACACACACACACACACACATACACACACACACACACACAGACACACACACACGTTTGTACTTCTATATTTGTGAGGACTAGCATTGACATAACACATCCTCACTGTCAATGTCTAAACATTAAACATTAAACTAAAATCTTCTTTGTTCAGATTTTGGTTCCTTAAAAATATATTTAAAACACACACACACACACACACACACACACACACACACACACACACACACATACACACACACACACACACACACACACACACACACACACACACACACACACACACACACCTGCAACATGACTAATTGATTTTGAGCTCATGATCAAACTCGAGGTTCTGGCTCAGGAAATGAACTTTACTAACTTTTGATACACTTTTTGTCTTATTTTGTCCTATTCTTATTTATTCATATATTTCTCTTATTTATTTTACTTTATTTACATTTTTAAAGACATTTTTTTTATCAATCTTATTTTCTCTTGCATGCATTGGTCTCAATTTTTAATTTTTTTTCTTTGTAATTAGTTTTTGTTTTTCACAATAAAGTTCATAGTTAAATTGTAAAATATCACCTTGATAGCCATGTTTGATAGCCACATTACATAAACAGGTGTATTTTAATGTAAATATTCTGTATATATGTGAGGGCCCCCCTCGTCAGGTGACATTTAGTGCAAAGATAAAGAATAAATATGAATGTGACTACAAAGTGCATTAGTACAATAAATAAACCAGAATAAAGATTACATAGTTAGTGAGAGACAGAGTATGCCACTCTGAATAGGTGCGTTTTCAGGTGGGATTTAAAGGTGGAGACAGAGTCAGGAGTGTGAATGTCTGGTGGGAGAGAGTTGGGAGAGTTGGGGAAGGTGTGTAAGTGAATAAGTTCAGAGAGATACGATGGAGCGAAGGTTGGGACGGATCTTGAAAGTGAGGAGCAGAATCTTAAAGTTAAAGTTTAGATGTTTTCCTGAGTGCTGGGAGCTCTGCAGTCTTTAGTTTGGTGATTAAAAAGTATTGATTGTCTGTCCTGTCAGCAACTTGTGCCACATTATGATTATTGGACGAATTTCTTTCCTCTCTCATATCAGTATTGACATCAGCCTCAAAAGTCCAGTATTGGTTGGTCCCCAGACCCAGTCAGGGGGGCCACCAGGGAATTTGGGCCCCATGAAAAGATATCACATTGGGTCCCACCAATACTTCACCATTACTGTAACCACACCTCTACCTTGTAGTCCAATACTAACTGTACAATATTTACTGACACTGAGCTGTGATAATATAACACTGTTAATGATGATATGTTAATAATGTTCTTATATTGTTTTATGGCCCCTGTCAGTCATGGGCCCTTAGATCCCATTCTTCATCCTAACTTTTCACCCCCTGATGGCGCCGCTGGACACAGTAGTTAATTTTTGAAGCCTTTCACTGCTTCTTATTTAATTGATGATGAACGTCTGTCTGAGATTTTTCCAGTCGTCCAAAGACAGGAGCTAAAACAGCCTGTTAATAGACAGAGGCTGAACTGAGCGGCTGCATAAAGGACCAGTACAAGATAAATAAGGAGTTTTTAACTGGAAATCATGTAAAGATAGAGCTGGAGATGTGAAGAAAAAGAGGTTTTGGACACCTTGAAAAATTTAACATGGGATTTATTGTTTGTTTGTTTAATCTGACACTATTAGAGCTGTGGTTGAGGTTGGACAATTTTGGGGGAAAAAATATCTAATTGCGATTATTTTTGATTTAATAATGCAATCGATAAACACATAAAAATGATTATGGTACGGTAGCAATACTGCCACCTGTCGGGCATATTGCGATTTCCAAAAAACTGTTTCATTGAATTGTTGTGCTTTATCTGTGGTTGTAATGCACTCTTCAGCCTGTAGAGGGTGACAGCAGGAAGTCAGGTCTAACCCAGCTGATTTACTGTGTATTACCATAGACTGTATAAAAGAAATGGACGTAACATCCGTGACATCACCCATTGGTTTGTGGACTGCTGCTTGGAAGCCAATAGTTTCAAATCTGGGCAGCGCCATCTTGAAAATTTCAGGTGCATGCTGGGAAAAATAAAAACACAGATTCTACTTATATGGGCATAAGGCGGGGCCATGGGCAGAGCCATGGTCGGAGCGGGGAGGTTGCTATGGTTGCGATGGATCTCGAGGACATTGGTCAATCAACCTGTCAATCAGGACGTAGCCACGCCCTAATGCATACCCTGCTTTATCGTGAAATATAAAATCAGGGAGGCCAAAATGTCCCAAATGAACATCATACTGCATTGAAGAAGGCTTTAAACTAGCGATTGAGACCATAAACACATTTTGAAAACGTTTACTGAGGTTAGAAATCAAGTGAGAAGTTGGTGAATTCTCCATTGACTTGTATAGAGACGGTCGCCCCCTGGTGGCCTTTTGATAGAATGCAGCTCTAAATTTCTTCCCCGTTGGCCTCATTTCAGAGGACCAGAACTCCCTGCCTGTGTATTACTCATCATTTGCTCACACACAGCTCTGCTCTAATCGCAGACGAATGCGGCTGTGAGACAACGGCTGCTTGTGCTTCTTATATCATGAACGATTAAACGAAGGGAAACACGATGAACTGAAGGTGGACGGACGAGATGTGATGAGAGTTTCCTTCAAACCTAATAAAAAAAAGCTCAGAATACATTTCAGGGAGAGACTGCGGGCGCTGAGCTTTGAGGCCTGAATGAACTTCATCTGTGTAGATTTAGATAATGTGTTAGTTAGTGTGTGTGTGTGTGTGTGTGTGTGTGACCTGCAGGGGGGTGTAGCATTGACGCGTGTTGGTTGCAGTGTGTGCTCATCGCTGGAGGTGATGTGTGGGCGGGTTTTTTAGCCCCCATGGCCCGGATAAACGTTTGCAGCCCAGTGCATCGCCGTGACAACAGGTATTAGGGTATAATTTAAGCGTGAAGCTTAATGGAGCTGCAGTAACGAGGCCCTGAGCTGGTGTCCTGCCTGTCTCTCCCATCACGTCAGCCGGGCCGGTGGCCTGCGTGGCTGCATCAACCCGCCAACACCCACAGCGTCTTTATAATGTGGAAGAAACGCCTCTACTCTTCCACCTGGCTGCCTCAGAACAATAGGCCACATTTTGAAAATCATGCACATTACAGCAATAACAGCGGAGAGGGCGATTTTCTCTTTTTAATGTGATTATGGCCGTATGACACTGCCGGAGCAGTGAAGTTGCTATAATGCGAGTCAAGAGTGTTGGCAAAAGGGTTTTTATGGTTTCAGATAAAAGGAGAAAAACAGACAAAACAATCTGCAAAGTGAGCAAAGTTCATTCTCCGAGTGTACATGTGTTAGATTTATTAAAGTCACGGTGAGAAAACAGAATATGACAGCAGGGAATAATTACAGAGAGAGTTAAATCACAGCTTTTTAGATTAGTTTGGACTGATGAAAGGAGGCTTAGTGAATAGAGTGTGATACAGAGCTGTAGCACACACACACACACACACACACACACCTCCAAACTGTGCTTGAGTTAGATGTTTTTATTGTCCATCACTTTGATACACTTGGTCCTAAAATGTCATAATCTTTTATTAGCTGTTATTTTAAATTAATTTTTTTAGACATATTTTCTAGCTTTTGTTTTCATTCCACCTTTTTTCATTTTTTAATAATACTGGGACCTGCAGTAGTCACAGAGGCAGATAATAAGATGCATTAAGTCCAGTGAGGCTTAAAGGTAGTAGAACTCGATTTCTTTAAGATATCGACCGAAATAAATCGATACCTGACTTGCTCACAGCCAATCAACACAAGTGTTCTTTGATGTAATGCATCATGTGATTGGTCCACTGCCACAGCAGCTACGACCTGTCTGTGGTGGTGAAGTCGTGGTGAATTTGAGTTACCGTGTTTAGCAGTTCAGCAGCCAAAATGTCTCCTAAACGCTCTAAAGTGAGTCTACACTACACACTGTTACACACCATAAAAGACAGAGACTCAATGTGTTAATGGGAATCTGATGAAGCACTCAGCTGGTATCAGTATCACTTTAAAGGTATAAAAGAAATGGACGTAACATCTGTGACGTCACCCATCACATCATACTGCATTGAAGAAGGCTTTAAACTAGCGATTGAGACCATAAACACATTTTGAAAACGTTTACTGAGGTTAGAAATCAAGTGAGAAGTTGGTGAATTCTCCATTGACTTGTATAGAGACGGTCGCCCCCTGGTGGCCTTTTGATAGAATGCAGTTCTAAGTTACTTCCGTGTTGGCCTCATTTCAGAGGACCAGAACTCCCCGCCTGGATAAACCTGATGGCTGTGGCGATGCGGCAGATTTCGATGTTTCACCATAAAACGGTGCGAGGTAGCGAGGGTCGTTTAATACTGCTTTAATTCAATAAGCCTCATTTATATTATATTATATCTAATTTTTTACGTTATTCAAAATTGTCTTCCCACTTCAAATCTGACCCAAGGACAACAGGAGGGATAAATATGTCTGATGAAGGCTGCAAGTTAAGACATGTTGCTCTAAAGAAATCAATAAAGTTGTTTTATATCTAACAAGTCTTTCTGCATCTTTGACCCTTTTTTTTTTTAGACAGTTTTCGCTGTCTTAAACATTTTATATCTTTTTGAAAATAACGACTATGTTAAGATTCTTCTCTGCATCTTAAACTCTCCTCCACTCTCTTCTCTTTATTCTTCTTCTCCTTCTTCCCGTCTGATTTTCTGCCGTCAAGCGTTTTCTTGCATGCCGGCCGTTCATCGTGTTGCATCATCTTCAAAGCTGCGTTCAACAAGGCCGCATCTTGTTCGACACATTACAGCATATTAGGACGAGAGGAATGATCGGTGACAGCGGATCAGACGGAGGGATGTTATATTTATAAAATCGATGCGTGTGAATTATTTCTTCTGTGGTCACGTTTGATCTGATGTGAAGCACAAAGAGAAATGTTTAGGCCTCTGTGTGTGTGTGTGTGTGTGTGTGTGTGTGTGTGTGTGTGTGTGTGTGTTGATGACCCATCGTGCAGCCGAACATAAAAATAAGTCAAACAGCAAATTATCTACAGCTGGACTCAAATCAGCTTGAAGGAGAGAAGGAGAGGAGGAGGAGGAGAGAGATGGAAAGAAGAAGATGTGAGAAGGAAAGAGGGGGAAGAGAAGAAACAAGAAAAGCAGGAGAGGAGGAAAGGAGAAGATTGGAAAGAATATGAGATCAGGAGAGGATGGAGGGAAACAACAAGAGATAAAAGAGAAAGGAAGAAAAAGGAAAAGAGTGATTTTAAGAAGCAAGAGAAGTAGAGGGGAGAAAGGATAAGAGGAGCCTGATGGAGAGAAGGAGGAGGAGAGAGATAGAGAGAGGAGATCAAGAATAAGAGGATGTGAGAAGGAAAGAAGAGAATAGGGAGAAAGAAACGAGATAAAAGAAGAGAAGGAAGAGGAAGAAGTGAAGAAGAAACAGAAAAAGTAGTGAGGAGAGGAGGAAAGGAGAAGAAGAGATCAAGAGAGGATGGAGGGAAACGGAGAGATAAAAAACGAGAGTAAGGGAAAAGAGGAAGTAAGGGGATAGAGGATGAGAGGAGGAAGACGGAAGAAAAAGAGAGCGAGAGAGAGAGAAAAAAAAGCCTGGAAAGAAGATGAGATCAGGAGAGGATGGAGGGAAGAGGAGAGAAAGAAGAAGGGAATTAGATATTAAAAATGAGTGAAGAAAACATATGAGAGATGGGAGAAAAGAAGAAGGAGGGAGGAGGAGGAAAAGAAAGGTGTAATAAGGGGAGACAGATAGGATGAGAAAGGAAAAGAAGGAAGAGTAAGAAGAAAGTGATGAAGAAACAAGAAAAGTAGAGAGGAGAAGAGGAGAGGAGGAAAACAGGGAGACATATATGAAGAAAGGAGAGAGTGAGAAGAGGATAAAATGAAGAAAAGAGGAGAGACAGAAAAAAGAAAAAGAAAGTGTGTTTAAAGCACAGCAGCAGCTTTATGCTTGTTTGCTTGGTTCAGTTTAACCCTTGTGTCGTCCTCACGGGTCAAACTGACCCCATCTCTTTTGACTCTTCCTTCCTTCCTTCCTTCCTTCCTTCCTTCCTTCCTTCCTTCCTTCCTTCCTTCCTTTCTTCCCTCCTTCCTTCCTTTCTTCCTTCCTTTCTTCCTTCCTTCCTTCCTTCCTTCCTTCCTTCCTTCCTTCCTCCTTTCCTCCCTCCCTCCTTCCTTACTCCTTTCCTTCCTTCCTTCCTTCCTTCCTTCCATCTGTACAATAAATCAACTGATCCTGATCCACTTTTAAAACATCTGGAAGTCTTTAGTTTAGTTATTAGAATATAACCTCTTAATGTTGCTCTGAGTGCAACACAATGATGCATTTGACTTAAATATGTACAAAATGTTTTTACCATCATAGTCTCTCAAATTTCTGGGAAACACTGAAACACCAACCCAACTGTTATCACTGATGAATGTCTGAGGACAACAGAAAGACACTTATGAGAGATATTTTAACACTGAACTTAAACACACTGTGGCTCACAGACTCAGAAAATACAGTTTCATTTCATAAATGACGTCATAAAATTCCCACAGTTTTCTCATTACCTTTTCATCTTCATTAACTATTACAGCCAAGTCTGAATTCCATCTTCTGCAGATCTCTTGAGCTTCCTCCCAGGTTTTCTGACCAGTGCCAGGGTTATAGATTGCATAACAGCTGGACTGGTGGTATTTCCAGCCATCTAGGCAAGGTTCACACTGTCTGTCTGAAATAACAGAAACCAACAAATAAATTATTGGTTATTTTTTTACTTGAGTTATGAGATCTGAACTTACTTCCATCTTTTATTGGGCAGTAGGCATCAATGATCTGCTGGACGACAGTAACGTTATGCTCTATGTTTTGTATTTGTTCTGTTAAGATGTTCTTCTCTGTCTTCAGCTCCTGGTTCTCTGCAGTCAGCTTGTTGTTGTTTTCAGACATGACAGATGTAACTACAGCGACAGACAGAGGAAAGGGTCGAACTTTGAGAATTTGTTGCAAAGCAATTGCCACAAATTTTATACAAATACACAAGATATGATCACATTATATGAAGTCTATGAGGAAATATAGAAACAGGGTTTTAAGTTGTGACAGAGTTGTTAAATGAACAGATAATGCTGACTTTTGTTAAATGTTTTACATAACCCTAACCCTAACCTCTTAAATCGATACTCAGGTGAACATATAAACATTAAAACTTGTTTTGTGTGCTGTAAATATTCCTCCTGTTCATACTGACCATTAAAAGATCCTCTCTAAACATGTCTGCAAAAATATATTACAAACCTTAGCTGTAGTGTGTGTGTGTGTGTGTGTGTGTGTGTGTGTGTGTGTGTGTGTGTGTGTGTGTGTGTGTGTGTGTGTGTGTGTGTGTGTGCATGGATGAATAAGAGCTAAATTATAAAGCATTTAAAGCACTACATTAAATGCAGTCAGAACAGAAGTGTAGGATCTCCTCCATTTGAAGGCCGTTATGAACAGAAGGAATGATTGCACCAAGCCAAAACTGTAACAATGTTCATATAAACATCTGACTATTGTTTTAAAACTGACTTTAATAATATGTTAATCTATCCTTTACATAAGAACTAACACCAATAATAACAAGCTGATATTCACATAGAGGATACTCACAGTAGATATGAAGGACCAAGATTACCAACAGTATCACCCAACTCACTGCTACTGGTAGAAAACTCTGAGTGAAGGAGCCACACTTCTTATCTAAGAAAACAATAAGGATTGAGCACAATGATGTCAACACTTTGATTTCAAAATGGGGGTTTTATAGATTATTGATTCATTAGATAAACTTTCAATTCTTAAAAAAAAATAAAGTTTGTCAAATAAAGTATATTTCTAACCTACCTGAGGTGGCTGATGTTTTGTCCACAGTGCTCACAGCTGTATTAACGTAGTCACTTTCTTCCTCAAGTTTATCTGAAACAGTTCAGATGAAACACTGATGTTTAAATATCTGCAGTAAATTGGCTCTTATTTACAGAATCACATCCAATCTTTAGCTGCCAATGTGTTGTCATGTATCAGAAGTAGAGCTGTCAGTGTTAACACATTATTTATGATACGATTAAGGGCCGATCAGAACGCTTTTTTATCACAATAACCGTGCTGCTCACTGACTGAAAACTGTCACAGATTGCTGTTACAATCGAAGGCCTTCCTGTTGTGAAGGAAATTATGAATTTGAAATATTTAACCCTACTGTTGTCCTCAGGTCATGTTTGACCCAGAACAACAACAGGCATTAACTATAAAATGAGGTATAGTTTCATTAAATGAGATCAATTGACCATAATTTCTAAAACAATATGTGTAAAACCTGTGGTAATAAGTTAGAATGAAGTTGGCTAAATAGGTCTTACACAGAATTGGGTGATCATTTATAGTTTATGCTTTATAAACCACAACAGTGTTAAACCAAAATGCATGTTTGACCTAAAATAGTTGTGTCTCAAATCCAAACTTTATTCTTTGAGCTGAGAGACAATAAAGGGGATTTTTGTTTTGTTTTTGGCATTTTTTCCTGTAATGTAGTGTTTATCTCCCAGCAGACACAAGCTGGTTAGGTGGTGGATGATCTTTCATGGTTGTGTTGATGATTATTATAAACTTTAAGTGCTTATCTAACAACAGAGCCTCATGTGTCCTGTCTTTATTTTTAGGAGGTGTAGAGAACTTTGTTTTGCTCTCACTGGTCAGATATGAACGCAGTATGGAAAACATACAGGTTTCCTGGTTAGTGGGAATGAAGGGGATTGAACAGTTGTTGTGTTATTAGTGTGTCAGTACACAACCAAAGGATTGAGAGACTATGAGCAGAACTCAAGAGAGTTATGTCGCAACTTTATAAAATATTTCTAACTTCATGGAGGAACAGAGTATACTGGATCCACTGAATGAACTCATAGATAATGGAGCTATAGAGTATTATTTGTTGTGGTATTTCACAGAATAAACAGTTGTCTCCAACAGGAGTTGGTGCACACTAAACAGTACATTCGGACCAAAAGCTCTTAGTTCGGTTCGTTTTCGTTGGTGTGAAAGCATCAATCGCACTCGGGTGCACACTAAATCAATGAATCAATCATTGCAGTTCTTTTGATTTGAAATAAATCTAAAAGTCAAGTTTATAAAGTAACTTTCTTTGAATTCATTTGATTCACAATCGACCTGAACCCTGAACTTCACTTACAGTAATTATATGATTGAGTGAATGATGAGTTCCTTTATTCCTTGTTAATTTAAGATTTCAGTAACAGCAAGAGAAACTGAGTAAAATTCATTTAGATTCAAAGTTTTCAGCTTTATTTTTACAGAAGAAGTCTGGGACAAGAATCATGGCAGCTGAGACAAACACATGTTAGAGATGCTTACAGATGATGGAGTGTCTGAGTTTATACTCAGTAAATATAAAAGGCTTAAAACAGGATAATACAACTCACTGCTACTGGTGGAAAAGACTGAGTAAAGGAGCACAGACAAACAGCACGTACATAAATAGCTTCAAGAAAAAAATCCCACATTCTGCATAAAAAATCTTTGCATTGATATTTACAATCCAGTTGATTTGATCTTACATGTTATTAATCTTTACAGAGTATCCAGTAACCTTCTCATGTGAGGCTTCTCACTGTTTAAACAGAAAAGGCTGCCCTTTTGCAGATCCAACCGTTTTTGTTTCCACAGCTCACTGATCTCCATCCTTCGTTATGGACAGAAATTGCACAGTAGCCGTTGTTAACAGGTTGTGTCATCCAGGATCTGAGGGAAGAACATAATGTTTAGATCAAGGCTGATAGATTTTATGATTCAAACTGTTTAGGAATGTGACTTTTACTTTTCAGTCAGATCACTTCCATCGATCCACTTCCATTTCTCTGCTTCAGCTCTCAGTCCAATCCAGTAGCCAGTGAGTCCTGGAGTGTTCCAACTGTAATCACTGATGAATGTCTGAGGACAACAGAAAGACACTTATGAGAGATATTTAAACACTGAACTTAAATAAACACACTGTGGCCCACAGACTCAGAAAATACAGTTTCATTTCATATAGGCCGTCATAAAACTCCCACAGTTTTCTCATTACCTTTTCATCTTCATTAACTATTACAGCCAAGTCTGAATTCTTTCCTCTGCAGTTCTGTCGAGCTTCCTCCCAGGTTTTCTGATCAGCAGTATCAACGTTATGGATTACATAACAGCTGGACTGGTGGTACA
Organism: Scomber japonicus; assembly: GCF_027409825.1. Classification (NCBI taxonomy): domain Eukaryota; kingdom Metazoa; phylum Chordata; class Actinopteri; order Scombriformes; family Scombridae; genus Scomber; species Scomber japonicus. Next base: position 32,881,489 of record NC_070587.1, on the reverse strand, counting down.
GCCAGCCATCTAGGCAAGGTTTACACTGTCTGTCTGAAATAACAGAAACCAACAAATGAACAACATTACTGCATTGTTACATTATTATTGGTTATTTTTGGAATTGAGTTATGAGACCTGAACTTACTTCCATCTTTTATTGGGCAGTAGGCATCAAAGATCTCCTGGACGACAGTAACGTTATGCTCTATGTTTCGTATTTGTTCTGTTAAGATGTTCTTCTCTGACTTCAGCTCCTGGTTTTGTGTCTTCAGGTCCTGGTTTTGTGTCTTCAGGTCCTGGTTTTGTGTCTTCAGGTCCTGGTTTTGTGTATTCAGCTGCTGGTTCTCTTCAGTTAGTTCCTTAATCTTCATTTCTGAGACATTATATGCCTTTGTCAGGTTGGTTTCCAGTTGTCGGTTCTCTGCAGTCAGCTTGTTGTTGTTTTCAGAGATGACAGATGTAACTACAGTGACAGACAGAGGAAAGGGTTGAACTTTGACAATTTGTTAAAAGGCAATTTTATTTATGTTACATATTTTATACAAAAATATCTTTAACATGATCATAAAAACATTAAAATGACAGATTCACATTATGATATGATCACATTATATGAAGGCTATGAGGAAATATAAAAACAGGGTTTTCAGTTCTGCTTTGAAGCTGTGACAGAGTTGTTGAATGAACAGATAATGCTGACTTGTGTTAAAGAAATGTTTTAAAAGTCTTAAATCAATACTCAGGTTTCTGTATAAACATTAAAACTTGTTTTGTGTGTTGTAAATATTCCTCCTGTTCATACTGACCATTAAAAGATCCTCTCTAAACATGTCTGCGAAAATATATTACAAACCTTAGCTGTAGTGTGTGTGTGTGTGTGTGTTTGCGTGTGCGTGTGCATGTGTGTGTGTGTGAGTGTGTGTGTTTGTGTGTGCATGCGTGTGTGTGCGTGCATGTGTGTGTGTGTGTGTGTGTGTGTGTGTGTGTGTGTGTGTGTGTGTGTGTGCATACATTAAATGCAGTCAGAACAGAAGTGTAGGATCTCCTCCATTTGAAGGCCGTTATGAACAGAAGGAATGATTGCACCAAGCCAAAACTGTAACAATGTACATATAAACATCTGACTATTGTTTTAAACTGACTTTAATAATATGTTAATCTATCCTTTACATAAGAACTAACACCAATAATAACAAGCTGATATTCACATAGAGGATACTCACAGTAGATATGAAGGACCAAGATTACCAACAGTATCACCCAACTCACTGCTACTGGTAGAAAACTCTGAGTGAAGGAGCCACACTTCTTATCTAAGAAAACAATAAGGATTGAGCACAATGATGTCGACACTTTGATTTCAACATGGACTTTTATAGATTTTTGATTCATTAGAAAAACTTTCAATTCTTAAAGTATATGAAAAATACAATGCTTTAAAAAAAATGAAAGTTTGTCAACTATATTTCTAACATACCTGAGGTGGCTGACATTTTGTCCACAGTGCTCACAGCTGTATTAATGTCACTTACTTCCTCAAGTTCATCTGAAACAGTTCAGATCAAACACTGATGTTTAAATATCTGCAGTAAATTGGCTCTTATTTACACAATCACATCCAATCTTTAGCTGCCAATGTGTTGTCATGTATCAAAGCTTTAAAAAGAATAAACTAACATACTGTTTCACTAAAAGATGAGAACCTCATCAAGTGTTTACGTATTAGAAATCATCTTACCTCCAGATGAAGCAACAGTGAGCGTCTGTGTGTTTCTGTTCATCCTGAACTAAAGAGACTGACAGTCAGCAGTCCTGTATGAAGACTATAAGAACATATAAAGTACAGAGAAGAGGAAGGTTTCACTTCTGCTTTAAGTTGTGACTGTCAGGTTATCAGCTAACGCTTCTTGAGTCTTGTCTGGAAATAATCTGATGGTTTTAATTGTGTTAATGGTTTTAACAGGGCGTGTTTGCAACATATTTTCACACCATTGTAGTTCTGCTTTGTTCTGCAGTTCTCTTGAGCTTCCTCTCAGCTTCTCTGAACAGCTGGACTGGTCAGTCGTAGGACTGACAGTGCATCAGTCTATCTACTCAGCACTGTGTCACTGCTTCATTATTAAATCCAGTCTGCATATTGAGAGGATGCTCAAATCAATAAAAAAACCCATTACATGTTTACACTGCTACCTTACACCCAGACAGAATTTTATATATATATATATATACTGGTGCAGTTGGAGCCTGTCAGTCCATTTCTTGCTGCCCTTTAGTCTGTGTGTGTGTGTGTGTTTTGGGGGGGGTTACTGTGTGTGTGTGTGTGTGAGTGAAAATGTGTGCAGTAGCTAACGAGACACAAAGACACTGAGGAAGAGAACATATGCTGTGTTTGTGTGTGTGTGTGTGTGTGTTTGAGAGAGAGAGAGAGAGACAATAGATGAGTCTTTAGTTTCAGACAAACAGTGACGTTGAGATGATGAATGTGACACACAACACGAAAAATCTTGTAGTTACATCAAACTGTTGAAAGTTTTTAACTGTAAACCACATCAAGTAAATTTATTCAAATGAAAAGTTGTGTTTATTATAGGGATGCTTGATATTGACTTTCCTGCCGATATCCGATATTCTGATATTCCCTAACTCTTAATTTCTGTTAGAACTGTTAGATAACAACATAACATATCTCCTATTGTGGAATTAACACATTATGCCTCATTTTATTGTGAAGCTCCACTGGATGCATGCATAAATGCAACATGGCTTTCTACGTGTAAACACTGTCTGTGCAAAATAAGAGAACTACTTCAACTTCAGTTATGGAAGAAAGTGCCACTATGTCTCTGCCTTATTAATTATGCTGCTCTGCATCATTTACTATCAGTAGACTCACTAACCACAGACATAAGCCCCGTTTCTGGAGCCGGGACCTTTACAGGAAGTCCTCTTACTCGCTCCTCTCAGCTGTTGTGTTTCCAGCAGAGTAGCACCCAGATAGGACCGGACCCACCGGACCCATAGAGACCCTAACCCTCTCTATGGCTCTGGGACCCACCGGACCCATAGAGACCCTAACCCTCTTTATGGCTCTGGGACCCACTGGACTCTGAGGGTGACATCACAGAGGCGACTCGCCGAAAACATGACAGAGAAAATAACAACGAGGAGGTAAACCTGGTTTCTGTTTGTATGTTCATGTACATGGCAGAGGACGCTATGAACTCGTTAGCCACGGTTAGGGTTAGGGTTAAAGGGGGTTAGGGTTAGGGTTAAAGGGGGTTAGGGTTAGGGTTAAAGGGGGTTGGGGTTAGGGTTAAAGGGGGTTAAGGTTAGGGTTAAAGGGGGTGTACCCCTGAGCCAGTTTTGTTTTGGTTACATGCAGTCCAGAGCTGTGACGTCTAGCGGTGAAATTGAAATCACATTTAGCCCCTTTATGTGCAATATTCAGCCTACTTAATGTGCAATACTATTTATTTAATTCAACACCATTCTCTCATTTTTACACCTTTTCTTTAACTCTTTATTCCCCCTTGTGTGATTGTTCATCTCATCTGTCCTGATGGTTGTTTTCATTGTTTAATTGTTAGTGACCACTGAGCCCTTCAAATCTCATCATCCCAAATCAATAAATATGTTTAAAAATATATATAAAAATTTAAAAGCAGCTTGAAGCAGTATTGCAGAAGTTGTCCCATTATTGTACATTGAATTAGGTTGTATTAAGATGACTCTCAGTACGGTTCATGACACAATGGTGGGGCAGTATTTGATTCTGTTAGGAGAGAGGAGAGAGAGAACACGCTGGATTATATATCTCTCCTGGTCTGGAACACTTTACGATCCCCCAGAAAGGAGCTGATGAACATCGCTGCGGAGAACAATGTCTGGACGTCATTGCTTAGCCTGATGCCACCATGACCTGGCCAAGGCAGAAAATGAGAAGAGGATAAAAGGAGGAAAGAGGAGAGACGGAAGATGGAAGAAAGGGGATGGAAGAAAAGAAGATGAGAGGATGAGAAGAGGAAAGGAGACGACTGGAAAGAAGATGAGATCAGGAAAGGATGGAGGGAAAGGGAGAGAAGAGGAGAGACAGAAGGAGGGAATTAGATATGAAAATGCGTGGCGAAAACACATGGGGATGAGAGATGGGAGAAAAGAAGGAGGGAGGAGGAGGAAAAGAAAGGTGATATGAGGGGAGACAGATAGGATGAAGGGAGGACGAGAAAGGAAAAGAAGGTAGAGTAAGAAGAAAGTGATGAAGAAACAAGAAAAGTAGAGAGGAGAGAGGAGAAGAGGAAAACAGGGAGAGATATATGAAGAAAGGAGAGAGTGAGAAGAGGATAAAATGAAGAAAAGAGGAGAGAGAGAAAAAAAGAAAAAGAAACAGTGTGTTTAAAGCACAGCAGCAGCTTTATGCTTGTTTGCTTGGTTCAGTTTAACCCTTGTGTCGTCCTCACGGGTCAAACTGACCCCATCTCTTTGACTGTTCCTTCCTTCCTTCCTTCCTTCCTTCCTTCCTTCTTTCCTTCCTTCCTTCCTTCCTCCTTTCCTTGCACCCTTCCTTCTCTCCTAAATTCCTTCCTCTTTTCCTCCTTACTCATTTCCTTCCTTCCTCCTTTCCTTCCACCCTTCCTTCCTTCCTCCTTTCCTCCCTCCCTCCCTCCTTACTCCTTTCCTTCCTTCCTTCCATCTGTACAATAAATCAACTCTGATCCTGATCCACTTTTAAAACATCTGGACGTCTTTTATTGATAAGCAAAGACAGTTAGTTTAGTTATTAGAAGAAACACAATATAGAAAAAGATATTTACTGAAACAGTATTTTATTATATTCATAAAATATACAACCAGCAGTTAAATGACTAAAGCACACAAACATTTCTAGATATAACCTCTTAATGTTGCTCTGAGTGCAACACAATGATGCATTTGACTTAAATATGTACAAAATGTTTTTACCATCATAGTCTCTCACATTTCTGGGAAACACTGAAACACTGGATTTGCAATATCAAATTAGAAGTGTGTTGTTCCATTTGTGTGATATAGGGTTCTTGCAATTTACTTTTACTTTACTGGTAATATGTTATAAATCATAATGATTAAATACAATACATATGAGATAGAGTGAGTGTGAGTAGCCAAACACTCGCAGCAACACATACATGGTATTCACTCCCAAATTTCTTTTAACCCTTATACAGTATCAACAAATCAGGTTAGAACACATTATTAGAGGTTTGATGGACACACACACACACACACACACACACACACACACACACACACACACACACAGCATATACATACATAGCTTAAAGAAAAAAAATGTTCTGAATTGTATTGATATTTACGATCCAGTTGATATGATCTTATATGTTATTAATCTTTACAGAGTATCCAGTAACCTTCTCATGTGAGGCTTCTCACTGTTTAAACAGATAAAGCCGCCTTTTTGCAGATCCAACCGTTTTTGTTTCCACAGCTCACTGATTTCCATCCTTGGTTTGGAACAGAAATTACACAGTAGCCGTTGTTATCAGGTTGTGTCATCCAGGATCTGAGGGAAGAACATAATGTTTAGATCAAGGCTGATAGATTTTATGATTCAAACTGTTTAGGAATGTGACTTTTACTTTTTAGTCAGATCACTTCCATCGATCCACTTCCATTTCCTGTCTTCAGCTCTCAGTCCAATCCAGTAGCCAGTGAGTCCTAAACTTCTCCAACTGTTATCTCTGATGAATGTCTGAGGACAACAGAAAGACACTTATGAGAGATATTTAAACACTGAACTTAAATAAACACACTGTGGCTCACAGACTCAGAAAATACAGTTTCATTTCATATAGGCCGTCATAAAACTCCCACAGTTTTCTCATTACCTTTTCATCTTCATTAACTATTACAGCCAAGTCTGAATTCTTTCCTCTGCAGTCATCTTGAGCTTCCTCCCAGGTTTTCTGATCAGCAGTATCAACGTTATGGATTACATAACAGCTGGACTGGTGGTGCAGCCAGCCATCTAGGCAAGGTTTACACTGTCTGTCTGAAATAACAGAAATCAACAAATAAACAACATTACTGCATTGTTACATTATTATTGGTTATTTTTGGACTTGAGTTATGAGATCTGAACTTACTTCCATCTTTTATTGGGCAGTAGGCATCAATGATCTGCTGGACGACAGTAATGTTGTTCTCTGTGTTTCTTATTTGTTCTATTAAGATGTTCAGTGTCTTCAGCTCCTGGTTTTGTGTCTTCAGCTCCTGGTTTTGTGTATTCAGCTCCTGGTTTTGTGTCTTCAGCTGCTGGTTTTGTGTCTTCAGCTGCTGGTTTTGTGTCTTCAGCTGCTGGTTCTCTGCAGTTAGTTCCTTGATCTTCATTTCTGAGTCATTATATTCCTTTGTCAGGTTTCCAATGATGACCGTCTGATCATCGTTGTCTCTCCTCAGTCTTTCCTTTTCTGAGCTCAGTGTGTTGTTGAGGTCTGACAGGTTGGTTTTCAGCTTCTGGTTCTCTGCAGTCAGCGTGTTGTTGTTATCAGAGATGACAGATGTAACTACAGTGACAGACAGGAAACGGTTGAGGTTTGAGAATTTGTTGCAAGGCTATTTTATTTATGCAACATATTTTATACGAAAACACATATATATTTTTTAACATTATCATAAAAATTAAATTTCACATTATGATATGATCACATTATATGAAGGCTATGGGGAAATATAAAAACACGGTTTTCAATGAACAGATAATGCTGACTTGTCAGTGTTTCCCCTATGTACATTCACACCACCGCTGTTGAATTCTCAGCGCCGCTGCAAAAATGACTGTGCTTGAAGTAAACTATATTGATCACTTGCTCAATTTCATTAGAAATTGCTAGCAGGCTAGGCAAGCTGCCCCCTCTCTTCATAAGCTACTGAAGTAGGAGGAGGGCAAAAGCAGACAACCCGACTCTCCCGGACGTTGCGGCAGTCTCCCGTATATTGATAGTGGCTCCTTGACGCCCGCAAATGAGACACAATCTCCTGGAATCTGGAGCGAGCAAGCAACAGTGTGCACTAGAGAGTTACTGTGCGCGTACACAAAAAACGATGGGTTTTTTCTATGGATTTTTTGCATCATATCAATGATTTAATGTCAGTGTGTGGATCATTAACCTTGTTGCAGTGTGCTCCCTGGTTATAGTTATAGTTATGGTTATCAGTGACGTATCCAAGATGGCGCCAGTGTGTGTGGCTGACCGTCTGGTGCTCCTGCAAGTCTTAGTGTTATTGTTTTCAATCATTGGCACTAAACAAATTGAGTCTCTGCTGGTGTATGATCGCCAGTCTCTTTTGTTCATCCGGCGGAATATCAGTGATTTAAGTACTTTTGATCACGGTGGACAGTATACCTCACCCCCGTTTTTGGCGGGAATCCCACCTCACCTGTACCGGGCCCCGACCCTACCTTCCCGGCGCAAGCGTTCCCGTCGCCGCGGTAGACGCGGAGGTCGGCTGGTGAAGCTGAAGCTCTGCCTGACACGATCTACGTCCATTTCTCGGACAGGACACGGATTGCTCCCTCCTCTCGTTGTGGCCCGGCGCTTCCTCGACCCCATCGACACCTGCCTGGTGCCTGTCTTCGGCTCTTTTGAGGGACTCCAGCCCCGCCGTCTCTGCCCTCCTCGGCTCTCTCAGCGCGGGGTAAACCACGGGCTTCTGAGGACGCTACCCCGGGCTCACCGTTCCACCGGATCACAGGCCCCAGCTCCCACCAGGATTGGCTTGGTGAACGCTAGATCCCTGGCGAACAAGACTTTCATCCTGAGGGATTTCTTCAGCTCCCGTGGCCTGGACTTCCTCTGTATGACAGAGACTTGGATCGGTGCCGGTGAGTGCAGCCCTCTGGTCGAACTTTTACCTGCTGACTGCTCTTACTTTAACTCCCCTCGGACGTCGGGTCGTGGAGGAGGAACGGCGACAGTTTATAAAAACATTTTTAAATGTAAGCAGCGCACCGTCTCGTCCTCAATTTCCAGCTTTGAAGTGGCTTTATTTGAGGTGGGTCGTTCCGACCCGGTGCTGTGCGCTGTCATTTACCGACCTCCCAAATACAACAAGGACTTTGTGAATGACTTTTCTGGTTTTCTGGCTGAAATCATGCCTAAATATGACCGTGCCCTCTTTCTCGGGGATTTTAACATTCACGTGTGTTGTCCTGATAAGCCGTTGGTGAAGGACTTTTTAAGCCTTATTGACTCTTTTAATTTAGTTCAGTGTGTGTCTGGCCCCACACATGAACATGGACACACTTTAGACCTCGTCCTCTCTCATGGTTTATCTGTGTCTAACTTGGAGATCTGTGACGATTTAATTTCTGATCATATGCCAGTACTGTTTGAAGTTGCCTTCTCCTGTGCTGATGTTAAATCTGGCGCTCCTGTTCAGAGCCGTCGGATTTTTAACTCTTTTACTGCTGGCCAGTTCTCTGTGGCTTTTGATCAGCTCTGTGTCTGCCCTGCCTCTGTTAACACGGAGGAGCTCAGCTCTTGGTTTCACACCTCCTGCCTAACCATACTGGACTCGGTGGCGCCAAAGAAAACTGTGCAGCCTAAAGCAAAATCAGAGCCCTGGTTTAATGACGCAACTCGCGCAGCTAGACGGGAGTGTCGCAAAGCTGAGCGAAAGTGGAAGAAGGACAAGCTGCAGGTTTCTCTCCAAATCCTTAAGGACTGTTGGCGCTGCTACCAGAATACTGTTAAAGAGACCAGAAGAGAATACCTGTCAAACATCATTGAAGCCAATCGTCATAACCCGCGGGTGTTATTTAAAACCATTGACACTGTTCTTAATGCCCCACAGCCTGTCAGCTTGGAGGCATCTCCTGAAATGTGCAATACCTTCCTGCACTTTTTTATTGATAAGGTTGCTACTGCTAGGACTCTCATCTTAGCTACTGCACCTGACCCCTCTGTCCCTCATCCTTGTTCTGCAGCTCTTGATAAGTTTGAGCCTGTGTCTATGTCGTTTTTAGAAGATCTGGTTGGCCATATTAAGCCATCAGGCTCTCCCTGTGATGCTGTCTCTCCAAGCTTCTTTAAAGAGGTTTTCCCGAGTATAGGGCAGTCAGTGCTGGCTATCATAAACAGCAGCCTGTCTTCTGGTGTCGTTCCCCTAAGTTTTAAACATGCTGTGGTGCAGCCGCTACTTAAAAAACCTGGCCTTGACTGCAGCGTGCTGGCCAATTTTTAGGCCCATCTCCAAGCTGCCTTTTATCTCAAAATTATTGGAGAAAGTTGTTCATGCCCAGCTACAGTCATTTCTGGATGAACACAATGTCCTGGAGGTTTTTCAGTCAGGCTTCAAAACCCTGCACAGCACCGAGTCAGCCTTACTACGGGTTTTTAATGATATTCTATTAACAAATGACTCTGGTGATCATGTCATTCTTGTCCTGTTGGACCTAACAGCGGCCTTTGATACAGTGGACCACAACACCCTAGTGGCTCGGCTAAGCCACCTAGTGGGTATCTGTGGTACTGCGCTGGACTGGATCAGATCCTATCTGGTTGACAGAACCATGAGCGTGAGCCTTGGTACTTCAGAGTCCAGCTCTGCTCCACTGCCGTATGGGGTTCCACAGGGGTCGGTCTTAGGGCCCCTGCTCTTCTCGTTGTATTTACTGCCACTGGGCTCCATCCTGAGAAAGCATGGCATCTCTTTCCACTTTTATGCTGACGACAGTCAGATATATGTGCCGCTGAAAAAGAAAAACGCTTTCTCCCTAACACCACTTCTGGCATGTCTTGAAGACATCAAAGCCTGGATGGCTTTGAACTTCCTTAACTTTAACGAGAAAAAAACAGAAGTGATGGTGTTTGGTCCCAGTGGCCTTTGTGAACCCCCTCCATTTGACTTGGGTCCTTTGGCAGATTATTTTAAGCCAACAGTCTCAAGCTTGGGTTTTAAGATGGACAGTGATTTTAAATTGGATCGGCAAATTAGTGCTGTGGTGAAGTCCAGCTTTTTTCATATTAGACAGCTGGCAAAAGTAAAACCCTTCCTCACACTACAGCACTTTGAAACAGTGATCCATGCCTTCATCACATCTCGGCTGGATTACTGTAATGCACTTTATTTTGGAGTCAGTCAGTCCTCCCTCGCACGTCTCCAGTTGGTGCAAAATGCAGCCGCTCGCCTCTTAACTGGAGTACGTAAGAGGGAGCACATAACGCCCATCCTGGCATCCCTCCACTGGCTACCTGTGCACTTTAGAGTTCATTTTAAGATTCTTTTATTTGTTTTTAAATCTTTAAATGGACTGGCCCCGCTCTACCTCTCTGAGCTCCTTCACCCCCACGCTCCTGCTCGGTGCCTCAGGTCAGCTGATCTGCTGCTCCTGGAGGTACCGAGGTCAAAGCGGAAACTCAGAGGGGATAGAGCATTTTCTGTAGCTGCTCCTAAACTATGGAACGAGCTTCCTTTAAATATTCGACAAGCCTCCTCACTGTCCATTTTTAAAACTCGTCTTAAAACCCATTTTTATTCCTTAGCTTTCAACCGTGCATGAGACTCTGCTCTTGTTTTAGTGTTTTATGGTTTGTTTATTTTAATTAGTTTTATTGTTTTTAATTTGTTTTAAAAACAATAAACAATTATCTTAGTATTTATTTCCTGTTAATTGTTTTATGTTCCTGTGTTGTTTTTATGTATTTATGTACAGCACTTTGTTTCAGCTGTGGTTGTTTTAAAGTGCTTTATAAATAAAGTTGAGTTGAGTTGAGAGTTGAGTTATGGCCTACTGATGGAAAAAGTAAAACTACAAAATAAACCACTATTATTATTTATCTTTTATTTACAGAAAATACCTATTTTTGTGTAGCATACATGTATGTTATTTTGTTAAAGCTATCCGACATTAACATTTACAGTAGTTGTTTTGTTTAAATTATTATTTATAATTTAATTATAACTTTAACAACTCAGGGATTTTCAAGCAGCAACATGTTGTTTGAGCACTTTTTTGCATTGTCAATTTGAAATAATATTTTGTTTTTGAATGAAGGGATGGACATTTAAAATATATGTTTTTATTCGATTCATAGATTAATTGAAAAAATGATCGACTGATTAATCATTTATCAAAATAATCGTTAGTTGCAGCCCTATTATTTTATTTTTTCAAATTTTTCTTCCGGGTAGCATACTCCCGGACCTCCCTAGTGTTGCTAGGTTACCGGCACACAGCACCGCTGCTACAAAAATTTCTAGGGGAAAACACTGTTGTGTTAAATGTTTTACGTCCTCTTCAAAAAATAAAATGATGCATTCACAATTTTTAATTTAAAACAATACTCAGGTGTCTGTATAAACATTAAAACTTGTTTTGTGTGTTGTAAATATTCCTCCTGTTCATACTGATCATTAAAAGATCCTCTCTAAACATGTCTGCAAAAATATATTACAAACCTTAGCTGTAGTGTGTGTGTGTGTGTGTGTGTGTGTGTGTGTGTGTGTGTGTGTGTGTGTGTGTGTGTGTGTGTGTGTGTGTGTGTGTGTGTGTGTGTGTGAATGGATGAATAAGAGCTAAATCATAAAGCATTTAAAGCACTACATTAAATGCAGTCAGAACAGAAGTGTAGGATCTCCTCCATTTGAAGGCCGTTATGAACAGAAGGAATGATTGCACCAAGCCAAAACTGTAACAATGTACATATAAACATCTGACTATTGTTTTAAACTGACTTTAATAATATGTTAATCTATCCTTTACATAAGAACTAACACCAATAATAACAAGCTGATATTCACATAGAAGATACTCACAGTAGATATGAAGGACCAAGATTACCAACAGTATCACCCAACTCACTGCTACTGGTAGAAAACTCTGAGTGAAGGAGCCACACTTCTTATCTAAGAAAACAATAAGGATTGAGCACAATGATGTCAACACTTTGATTTCAAAATGGACTTTTATAGATTATTGATTAGAAAAACTTTCAATTCTTAAAGTATATGAAAAATCCAGTGCTTTAAAAAAAATTAAAGTTTGTCAACTAAATTACGTTTCTACAACAGCATATTATGGCCATATGTCAAAAAAAGAAAAGAAAAAAAGGCCGGGGGGGTATTCCAAGAAAAGCACGCAGGATTTCTGCAGTCGCAAATTTGTGAAAAAAACCTCAGAAAAAAGTTATTTTATTCTGTCAAGCAATCGCCTCACTTTATAACACTAGAGAGAAGTCGATTGTGCATTGATCTAATTGTACTTTTCAGTTGGGTTTAACAATAAGAAGATACTTGTCTATCCGAGCGTTATAGTTCTAAAACACAGAAGCTGCCACACTTTTACTATTACTCTTCACTTTTCTGATCACACGTCATTTGCTGCACATCCACATACACTCCGGTTCTACTCCTTCAAAGTAAAATCACATCTTTGTGCTCAACCGGAATAAACATAAACTGACTCTAACTCTACAGAATCACCATATAATCCTAAGCATTCAGACTTTAAAAAGACATTGCAAGAAACTGGGTCTGTTTCAGAGAAAAACCCAAACAATGTCAGAGAATATACGAGTTTAATTCACATAAATTTGAAGGAGTAGAACGGAAGTGTGTGTCCTGTTCAAGCAGTGGAGCTTCTGTGTTTTTATTTTATAACCTATTTAAGTGTAACCGAGGTTACACAACTATCTCTTTATTGATAAACCCAACTGAAAAGTACAATTAGATCAGTTCTTCCACAGCAGCATAAAGCAAGAACCACCTCTCCAGTGTTAGAGTGAGGTGATTGCTTGGCAGAATAAATAATGTTTTTTTCTCACAAATTTGTGACTTTAATTAGTTTTTTTCTCGGAATATTACACCCCCCTCCTCCAGGGCAGTATTTATTTTTTTAAATTTATATGGCCCTAATACAACGTTGTACGTTACTAACATACCTGAGGTGGCTGATATTTTATCCACAGTGCACACAGCTATGTTAGCGTAGACACTTTCTTCTTCAACTTCCTCTGAAACAGTTCAGATCAAACACTGATGTTTAAATATCTGCAGTAAATTGGCTCTTATTTACACAATCACATTTACGTATTAGAAAGCATCTTACCTCCAGATGAAGCAACAGTGAGCGTCTGTGTGTTTCTGTTCATCCTGAACTAAAGAGACTGACAGTCAGCAGTCCTGTATGAACATTATAAGAACATATAAAGTACAGAGAAGAGGAAGGTTTCAGTTTTGCTTTCTCCTTTAAGTTGTGAAAGGTGTTAGGTTAGTGGTTAACACTTCTTGAGATCATGTCTGGAAATAATCTAATTGTGTTGATGGTTTTAATGGTTTTAACAGGTTGTGTTTGCAACATATTTTCCCATCATTGTTGTTCCGCTTTGTTCTATATTTCTCTTGAGTTTCCTCTCAGCTTCTCTGAACAGGAGGATCAGGGTTATTGACTGCAGAAGTCGTAGGACTGGGTGGAGAGCAGCCTGATATCTTCCTGTTGGGTCATGCACGAAGGACCCACTTTTTAAAAAATTATTAATTTTAAAGCCCGTTTACCATGTTGATGATCAGTGCATCAGTCTATCCACTCAGCACTGTGTCAGTGTTTCATTATCAAATCCAGTCTGCATATTGAGAGGATGCTCAAATCAATGAAACTCCATGTTTACACTGCTACCTTACACACACACACACACACACACACACACACACACACATACACACAGAGAGAGAGAGAACAATGTCTCCTACCATGACCTAGCTTGTCAGTTGTTCCACATTTGTTTAAAACAGCACTTGATATTATAAATCTGTGCTTTTAGGCCATCAGCTCCAGACTCCATTAACCTTCTTCAAGAAGAACCACAAACTGAACTGAAGTGTTGGGTTTTTGGGAAATGTAGGCGCCAGGTTTTAACAAGGAAGAAGAATGAGTTTAAAATATATAATCTGTCCTGTGATGAAAAACATACAACATGAAACATATTTTCTGTGTTAGCTGTCATGCATAAATGTGTGTGTGTGTGTGTGTGTGTGTGTGTGTGTGTGTGTGTGTGTCACTGAGGAGTTTAATCCCTTTACGATGTGTAATTGAAGTTCCTGTTTTAAGAGCTTTGGATTGAGGACATCAAACACATTTATAGAAAAACTCACTCGAAAACAACCAACCCCCCCTCCGTCACTAAACTCAGAAACATAATTGTGTGATCGCTCTCATTGTCCACAGGCGCAGAAAGTGCCTTTTGAATTCATCCACTAATACCCGCCCACCCGAAAAACTAAGCGCTGCAAACACAGCAGACATAAAAACAGGAACATTAATCCCCTCTCCGTGTTTGTTTGGGGAGTTTTTGATGGAAAAAGTGCTGCTGTCGGATCGTTCAGGCATTTAAATGTGAATGTTTCAGGCTCTCTTGGACATGACAGGCTATCATTTCCTGTAAACAAACCCACCGCAGATACAATCTCTGTTTTAGTTTTTCATACTCCAGTTAAAAGTTGACTCGGCTGTTTAACCTGTTGAGAGTTTAATGACCTCTGAGTCCCTGAAAGGTGTTAAAACCCCCATTTTTAAAACCACTATGAACACAAAGCAGACATTCTTTCCCACAGTCTCTTTTTCTTTGCAGATAAAGGATGTTTTTTTACAGTTTAAACACAGTAATTTACTTATGTGTTAAATGACATCAGACACAGTTTTTTTTTTACCTCCAGAAGAGTAACTCTACCCAAATCTGTACGAGTGTCAGTGTGTGTTTTTGTTAGAAGTCCCAGCGGCTGTAAGCTGAGGAAGGTGGAGACAAACAGTCGAGTGACACAGACTGATTGACTCCTTGGTGGCTCCACATGCTTAAAAAATAAATAGATTTTAAACATATGCTGTGTGGAGTCAGGATGAGTCATTAACACCAAATAATCATCAGCAGGGACTAACTTCGGCCTTTGTGTTATGGACTGGGGTCGGTTTTGTTCTGTTTTCATTTTGGTTATGGCTGTGGTTGTGTTTGTTTCCTTTTTTTTCCCTGTCTCCTGCAGGGCAGGTGGTGGCTCAGGGGCGGGGCTGACCTACTTCCCACAGGAGCAAGGAGCACACCTGGGTTCAATCCAGCAATCACCTCACACCTCCAGAAAAGCCTGGTTCACCTCCACACCACTGCCAGAAGATTTCAGTCACCGAGCCTCATGGTCAGCCAGCCTCCAGCCTCCAGCTACCACTGCCTGCACCACCGCCTGAAGCGGCCCGTTTTGAGTTGTTTCTTCCCCTGTGAGGAAGCCCAGCCCGACCCCCCTACACCGCTGCTCCCAGCGGCTCCTTGAGTTTTGGTTTTTGTAATAAACCGCTGTTTTGAACAGCTCCCTGGTGTCCTGCCTTTTGGGTCCACCCTGCACACAAACCATCACAGAATCTTCTGGCCACATGGACCCGGCGGAGACGGACCACCTCAAGCGAACGCTCGCTTCGCAGGGCGCTCTGGTGAGCAAGCATGACTCTACTCTCCGGCAATTTATGGACAATCTGCAGCAGTTAGCCGCGGGCATTACAGATCTTGGAGGGAGGATTGATGCCATCACAGGTCAACTGGCTGCTCTCGCTCATGCCCCCCCCCTCCTCCACCTGCTCCAGCCCCAGAAACCCGCTGCGGCACCAATGCTTGCGCCCCGGGAACCCTACATCCCCACACCTGCCAGGTATCCCGGTCACTTAGGGACTTGTTCTCAGTTTCTGCATCTGTGTTCACTAGTTTTTCACCAACAGCCAGGCACTTACGCTACAGATCAGGCAAAAATAGCCTTTATCATGAGCCTCCTGTCCGACCAAGCCTCAGCTTGGGCTCTAGCCATCTCTACTCACTCCCCAGAACTCACCCAGGAGTATGATGTATTCACCCAGGAAATGAAAAAAGTTTTTGACCCTCCTGTTAAAGGGAAGGAGGCAGTTGGACAAATGCTTAGGTTGAGACAGGGCACCCAGTCAGCTTCACAGTATGCACTTGAGTTTTGCATTTTAGCTGCTGAAAGTGAATGGAATGACACCGCCCTGCAGGGGATTTTCCTCAAGGGCGTATCAGAGGAGTTAAAAGATGAGTTGGCCACCAGAGACGAGCCTGATAGCTTAGAGGCCTTGATAGACTTAACCATTAGGTTAGATAATAGGATAAGAGAGAGACGAAGGGAAAGATCCCAGGGACAGAGGTCTCGGTCCCTTACCTCGGCTCCAGCCACCGAAGTGGCTTTTTCCCCTCCCACCATTGCCTCACCATCTAGCAGCCCCACAGCAGACACTGGCCCTCATGCTCCCACGGCGGAGGAACCCATGCAGTTGGGGCGTGCTAAGTTGTCTCCAGAGGAGAGACAGCGGCGCTTCATGAACCGGCTCTGTATCTACTGTGGCCAGAAGGGGCATTATCGAGCACAGTGTCCCGAAGCGCCAAAAGGACAGGCTCATCAGCAGGAAGGAGGACGCTGGTGAGCCGAACCTCCACGGCTTCCTCCACTAACCGCATCCGATTACCAGGTATGATACACTGGACCCAACATACTCTCCCAGTTGACGTGTTAATTGACTCTGGGGCTGACGACAATTTCATAGATATTGACTTGGTACGGGAACACAATCTCCTAGTTCATCAACTAGACCGACCCAAACGAATTCTAGCAATTGACGGCCAACCCATTGACAGTGTCACGCACAAAACCCAGCCTATTAAACTCACCCTGTCAGGTAACCATCATGGGCAGGCAGAGCTATTTGTCATATCATCACCTTTAACCCCCATCGTTTTTGGGTTGCCCTGGCTACAAACCCACAACCCCCATATAGACTGGGTGACAGCTTCGATTCGCAATTGGAGTGATCACTGTCACCGAAACTGTCTTTTTTTCGGCCATCCCCAAACCCTCTGCTGATTTGCCTGCACCTCCCGAAGACATAGACTTGGCTAATGTTCCCTGTGAATATCATGAGCTGAAGGAGGCATTCAGTAAAGATCGAGCTCTCACCCTTCCACCACACCGACCATACGACTGCGCTATTGATCTGCTCCCTGGCTCATCTCTTCCCACACAACGACTATACAACATCTCCAAACCTGAAAAGGAAACCATGGAAACATACATCAATAACTTGTTAGCGGCAGGTCTTATGCGTCCCTCCTCTTCCCCGGTTGGAGCTGGTTTCTTTTTTGTGGAAAAAAAGGACAAAACTCTGCGGCCCTGCATCGATTACACTGGTCTAAATGCTGTCACTGTCAAAAACAAGTACCCTCTTCCACTGCTAGTTTCGGCCTTCACACCACTTCATGACTCAGTCATTTTTACAAAATTGGACTTGAGAAATGCTTACCATCTAGTCAGAATTAAAGAGGGGGATGAATGGAAAACAGCATTCAACACACACTTGGGACACTTTGAATATCTGGTTATGCCTTTCTTAACAAATGCTCCTGCTGTTTTCCAGGCCTTAGTTAACGACGTGCTCAGGGACATGCTGAACAGGTTTGTTTTTGTGTACATTGATGATATTCTGATTTTTTTCTCGCAGTTATGCAGAACACGTGGACCATGTAACACAGGTATTTAAAAGATTACTTGAGAACAAGTTGTATGTAAAGGCAGAAAACTGCTTCTTTCATGCCACCTCCATTAGCTTTTTGGGTCACATAGTCGAAAAGGGGCAGCTCAAACCTGATCCTGAGAAAATCAGAGCAGTAGAACAGTGGCCTGCCCCAGCCACTCGTAAACAACTACAAAGGTTTCTGGGTTTTGCCAATTTTTATAGACGATTTATTCGTGACTACAGTCGCCTTGCTGCCCCTCTCACCCAGTTAACCTCCGTCAAGAAGGCATTTGTTTGGTCACCGGATGCACAGGCAGCTTTTGAGAGGCTGAAAACTAAGTTCACTGCAGCCCCTGTCTTAATTCATCCTGATCCAGACCTCCAATTCATAGTGGAGGTTGACGCCTCAGATTCCGGGGTCGGGGCTGTCCTCTCCCAGCGCTCACCTGCAGACCACAGAATTCACCCATGTGCTTTTTTCTCCAGACGCCTGACTCCAGCAGAGAGAAACTACGATGTGGGGAACCGAGAGTTGCTTGCGGTGGTCTTGGCCCTTCAGGAGTGGCGGCACTGGTTGGAGGGGACGGTCCAGCCGTTCATCGTCTGGACAGACCATAAAAACCTAGCCTATCTCCGTTCGGCTCGCCGACTGAACTCGCGCCAAGCCAGATGGGCCCTCTTCTTAGGAAGGTTTGATTTCACCCTCTCCTACCGCCCAGGCTCGAGAAACGCCAAGCCAGATGCCCTCTCAAGGCAGTTCACTCCAGAGGAAGAGGAGGCTCTGGAGGAAACATCCTACCGTCGTCCTGTGTGATCGGGGCAGCCAGGTGGGAAATCGAACAGTGTCCAAAAGGCTCAACATGGGGAAATGGTTCCAGATGGGTGTCCACCTGGACGACTGTATGTTCCCCAGTCGATGAGAAGCCCTGTGCTCCAGTGGGGCCATGCATCCAAGGTAGCCTGTCACCCCGGAATTCACCGCACCCTTTTCCTGCTCCAGCAGCGTTTCTGGTGGCCGACCATGACCACCGACACAAGGGAGTTTGTCACAGCCTGTACCATCTGCGCCAGAAATAAATCCTCTCACCGTGCACAAGCGGGTCTCCTCCAACCCTTACCCATCCCACACCGCCCCTGGTCACACATAGCTGTGGATTTTGTCACCGGCCTCCCTCCAAAGGTAATACCACTATTCTAACCATAATTGACCGTTTCTCAAAGTCTCTTCACTTTGTTCCACTTCCCAAGCTCCCCTCGGCATTGGAAACCTCTGATCTCCTGGTCCAGCATGTTTTTTGTCTACATGGTATCCCCCAGGACATCGTCTCGGACAGGGGTCCGCAGTTCACCTCTCAGGTGTGGAGGGGTTTCTGCCGAACCCTTGGTGTAACAACCAGCTTAACATCTGAATATCATCCCCAATCAAATGGTCAGACGGAGCGGGCAAATCAGAGCCTGGAATCGTCACTGCGGTGAGCACGTCTCCCGGCCTCCTGGTCCACGAACTTGCCATGGGTGGAATACGCCCACAACTCCCTGGTCAGCTCTGCTACGGGTATGTCTCCTTTCATGGTCTCCAATGGTTTTCAACCCCCCTTATTCCCCAGTCAGGAAACAGAGGTTACTGTTCCTTCAGTCCAGGCCCACTACTGCCGCGTCGTTGTGTCTAGGCTGCTCTGGTCCGGACAGCTGCCCGGAACCAGCGGATCGCTGATAAATACCGCACCCCTGCCCCGGAGTACAAGGTGGGTCAGCAGGTCTGGCTTTGCTCCAGGGACCTTCCTCTCCAGACAGAGTCCCGAAAGATGGCTCCCAGATACGTCGGCCCCTATATCATTAAGCACATCATCAACCCGAACGCTGTCCGGCTAAAACTCCCTGCGGCACTCAAGGTACATCCTGTTTTTCATGTGTCCCTGTTAAAGCCTGTGTTTCACAGTCCCCTGCATCCCCCGTCCGACCCGCCCCCTCCTCCCCGTCTCATCCACGGCCATCAGGCATTAGATTAGATTAGATTAGATTAGATTATTTTTTATTTCGAATGCGTGACAAAAAACAAAACAAAAACAGCACATAAAAAATGAAAGCACAGTGTTCTCACCAAAAATAGCGAACCTACACCCGACAGAAAATATAATGCACTGTCCACAACATTCGAAAGGGAGTGGGAAGAAGTCAAAACTTATTGAATCCCACCCCCACCTCTCAAATCAGTGCTTGCCAGTTCCCCATCAAATCACCCTTTCACAAAATCCTACAATTTCCTACCAACACCATATGCAATGTCAACATTCACATCCATACCCACTGTTATCAACACCATCAATCATTGCCACATTTCTTAACCTCCTCCACCAAAAATACCCACATACATACATGTACACACATACACACATATATACACATCCCCATATTTACATCCACATCCACACATGTACACAAACATACATAGATAGACATACTTATGTACAAACATAAATACATACACACACATACAAACAACGTGCACCTGAGTCACTTAAACACCTCCATCCCTGTACCTCATCCCTCATTGTCCTCCGTTAGCAGACTTCCTCTGCCATGTACTGGTTTAAAAATATTTCTTTGTACCTTTTTTTTAAACAGATTTATATTTGCACTTTGTTTTATTTCTGTCTCCAGACTGTTCCACAAAGTCACCCCACAGCTCGATACGCACATGCTTTTCATATTTGTTCGGACCTTTGGTTTTTTTAAATCTAGGTCTCCCCTTAGATTATATCCCCCCTCCCTTTCACTAAACATTCCTTGTATGTTTTTTGGCAATAGGTTATTTCTCGCTTTGTACATTATTTGTGCCGTTCTGAATTTGACCAGATCCAAAAATTTCAGCATATGTGATTTTATGAATAGTGGGTTTGTGTGATCTCTGTATCCTGCTTTGTTTATTGTCCTTAATGCTCTTTTCTGTATTGTACATATCGGCTGCAGAGTGGTTTTGTAGGTGTTTCCCCAAACTTCGACACAATAAGTCAGATATGGCAAAAATAATGAGTAATATAGAGTGTGCAACGATTTATAATCCAGGATATGTTTAGTTTTCCACAGAATTGCAGCGGACTTTGCCAGTTTTGCTTGTATGTAGCCAACATGAGGTTTCCAGCAGACTTTATTATCCAAAATCACACCAAGGAATTTAATTTCCTGTACTCTTTCTATTTTAGTATTGTCTATTATCAATTCTACATTACAATCTTTTTTGTGTCTCCCAAACAACATGATCTTTGTTTTGCTTAGATTTAATGATAATTTATTTTTGTCAAACCATAGTTTTAGTTTATTTATTTCAGTTGTGATTGTCTCCAAAGTCTGCTGCAAATTCTCACCGGAACAAAAAATATTAGTGTCGTCTGCAAACAAAACAAATTTCAGTACCTGTGAAACTCTACATATATCATTGATATATAATATGAATAATTTCGGACCTAATATTGAACCCTGTGGTACCCCACATGTAATATTCATGAAGTCAGATTTATGGTCACCTATCTGCACAAACTGTTGCCTGTTTCTTAGATAGCTCGCCAGCCAGCTCCACCCAACTCCCCTAACACCACACTTTTCTAATTTTTTTAATAATATGCTGTGATCAATGGTATCAAATGCTTTTTTCAGGTCAACAAATACTCCAATTGCTATTTTTTTATTGTCTATACAGTTTGTGATTTCTTCTATTAGTTCCATTAGTGCCATTGATGTTGATCTGTCTGTTCTAAATCCATACTGACTTTCTGTAAGGAGGTTGTGTTTTTCAATGAATTTGTCCAGTCTTTTTGAAAAAAGTTTTTCAAAAAAAAGCATTCACGGTCAACCGCATCCTGGATGTTCGCAGACGGGGCTGCGGCTACCAGTTTCTGGTGGACTGGGAGGGGTACGGCCCAGAGGAACGCTCTTGGGTTTCCCGCTCCCTGGTTCTGGATCCCGGCCTGTTGACTGACTTTTATCAGCTCAGGGGCGGGGCTGAACTACTTCCCACAGCAGCAAGGAGCACACCTGGGTTCAATCCAGCAATCACCTCACACCTCCAGAAAAGCCTGGTTCACCTCCACACCACTGCCAGAAGATTTCAGTCACCGAGCCTCATGGTCAGCCAGCCTCCAGCCTCCAGCTACCACTGCCTGCACCACCGCCTGAAGCGGCCCGTTTTGAGTTGTTTCTTCCCCTGTGAGGAAGCCCAGCCCGACCCCCCCCTATACCGCTGCTCCCAGCGGCTCCCTGAGTTTTGGTTTTTGTAATAAACCGCTGTTTTGAACTGCTCCCTGGTCTCTTGCCTTTTGGGTCCACCCTGCACACAAACCATCACACTTTGTGCTGTAGTTGAGCTGTGTAGTCTAATTTGAAGGGTTCATTAAAGTCTGTGTAAAGTAAGAATAAATATGTGTTCTGAGTTTGACATACCACAGAAAAGTGTGTTGTTTACCACCCTGCCAAATTTGAATGATTAAAAAAATCACCAAATATATAAAATTAGGCTTCAAAGTTGTGTAAAAATCAGCCTCTTGCTCTGCTCCCAAACACTGTGGGCATGGCCGCCGAGTCCGCTGAAATCCCGCCCCCTACCAAGGGTCACCTGTCAAAGTCACCACCTCTACCAGAAACATGGACGCTATGTCTGAGAGCCTTGTGCTGCTAGCTTGGCTGCTAGCCCGGCGGCTAACTCGGCGGCTAGCTCAGCTGCTAGCTCGGCAGCTAACTGGCTAACTGTAGTAGTAGTAGTAGTAGTAGTAGTGTGCACTGAATGTATTTATATCACTGTGTAGTCTGTCTCTGATGCGACTAACACGGGCTTGAGTTAAATGTTTTCTACTGAACCTCATATCACAGTGACACCTACTGTCACAAAAAGGAATAACAACAATTTAAACTTACTGATATCTGAGAATAGAATATGCCTTTATTGTCATTGCATAAGTAGTACAACGAAATTGCAGGGGGTTCCTCACAGTGGCATAGCAACTTACACACATACACATAATGCAGTACACAAATCCATTGATGAAGAATATGAATAAATAGAAACACTGAGTGTCAAGTGCATGATTGAAACAATAGGATAAAAACATTATTGCACAGTTCCTACTGCATATTGTCCCATGGTTGTCAGTGTGATTGTGATTTGTTTAGTGACTGGATGGCTGAATAGCTAGTTATTTATGTTTTTTAAATGAAAAAAGAATAAGTAAGCCTGTAAGATTTTTTTTCTTGTAATTAAAGTGTTTGGGTAAAGAAATGAAGGCTGATTATCATTTAAATTAAAATAAGTTTGTGCAGTTAAAGCTTGTTGTTTGCAGGCGGGGAGCTCCGGTCCTCTGAACTGAGGCCAACGCAGAAGGAACTTAGAACTGCATTCTATCAAAAGGCCACCAGGGGGCAACCGACTCTATACAAGTCAATGGAGAATTCATCAACTTCTCACTTGATTTCTAACCTCAGTAAACGTTTTCAAAATGTGTTTATGGTCTCAATCGCTAGTTTAAAGCCTTCTTCAATGCAGTATGATGTTCATTTGTGAAATTTTGGCCTCCCTGATTTTATATTTGACAATAAAGCAGGGTATGCATTAGGGCGTGGCTACGTCCTGATTGACAGGTTGATTGCTCAATGTCCTCGAGATCCAGCCCTCGCAACCATAGCAACCTCCCCGCTCCGCTCATGGCTCCGCCTCATGCCCATATAAGTAGAATCTGTGTTTTTATTTTTCCCAGCATGCACCTGAAATTTTGAAGATGGCGCTGCCTAGATTGGAAACTATTGGCTTCCGAGCAGCAGTCCACAAACCAATGGGTGACGTCACGGATGTTACGTCCATTTCTTTTATACATCTGTTTAGCTCTTGTGAATGTCGGCATTCAGCGAATATTTGGTTATTCGTCGGTTATATCCGCCATGAAAAAATGGGCTCATGCATATCTCTAATGAGGAGTTCAGGTGTGATGCCTGTTGGTTTAAGTTTAAATGAACTCAACGCACACACAGCAGACATCCAAACTACTATAAGTCTTCAAGTCTTATTAAAAAGGAACCTCGACTATTAAGACTTGCTCTGCTCTCCTACTAAAACACATTATCAGAAACACATGAAATATTTACATTATTTAAAAATCCTTAAAGTTTAACACGTTTTGACATACGGAGGCCGCCGTTACACTACAGGCACAATGAACTCTGGGTTGATGAAATAAATAGGTTGCAATTCAAGAGGCGACCGTAAAACATCTCCAGTCTCTGTTTAGTGATAAACGGACTGTAATCAACCAGCTCTATCAGCTAAAGAGACAAACATAATATGAATCTATCCTTAACAACAGATAAAGAGGAGTGAAGTAAGTGCAGAGGCTGAAATAAAGAGAGGAGGTTTGTGTCCTCTTTGAAGTTTTAAGAGACTGACGTGGAGAGTCTTCAAGGACAGATGCTGAGGAATTGATGTTCAGACGTGTGAGCAGTGACACTGTATGCAGACCACAGACATGTTTTACAGCTCAGCAGCGCTTCAAGGATGGACGTATTTCATCATTCATGGACAGTGGGAGCTCTGCGGCTGATGGCTGAGGCGTGGAGTGTTTCAGGCTGGCCAGAGAAAAGTCTCTGTGTTAAAGTTAAAGTGAAATAAAGTGAGTCCAGCTGCTCTGACTTGATGTTTAATTTATTTTTGCTTGTGTAATAATTACCTTGTTTACTCGTTGTGTGTTTCAGAAGTGAATCATCTGTTCTTCAGCCACAAATGACCAAAATACTTGAATTATGTTTACAGTACATTATTATATGTTATTTTTTTATTTTGCACAAATATTTAAGATCAATGTGCTGAACAGATAATTAGTGACTGTACTGAACTCATATAAATCACCAAAATTAAAGTGAATAATATATTAAACTAACTGTTAAATGGATTCATGTCAGTAGATAATCAAATTACATGTGACTAACATGACAGCTGGTCAAATAGTTAATAGATGGTGAATGTTAAAATTTAACAAACCTTTCAATGGAGCCATACATTATATATATATGTATATATATAATTTTATTTACTTATCTGTTGCTATTTTTTATTTCCTATTGTTCATATTTCTTGTTTTATTTACTTATTATTTTTGTTCTTTATTTTTTATTGGGGCTCTTTCTATTTTTGCTGCTGTAACGCTGTAAATGTCCCCATCATTAGACTAATAAGGGATTATTGTATCTCATCAAATCCTACAAACTCTAGTTAGCTGCTTTGTGTAATTACTACTCAAAAGTTTAATGAGAGTCTCACACACACACACACACACACACACACACACACACACACACACACACACACACACACACACACACACACACTTCTGGAATGAATCAGGCCCCTCGGGTGTGAATATAAAGCAGGAGGAGACAGATGGAGCTGTGCTGGTTTCTTTGGACAAAGGTTAGACAGAAAAAGCTGCAGGAATGAGCTCTCCTCCTGACAGAAGTGACATGCTCCTTTCCCTCATTTCCTCGCCGGCTCTGCAGCTCGCGCTCCATCACGTTGTCACGCTCGGCCCTCATCACTCGGCCTCGGCCCCCGTGGCCCTCTGCTGAACCGAGCGGCAGGCTCATTACAGCGGCGGGGCCTCAGAGGACCGAGGGCTGATGTTTAGCAGCTGAATCACCTCCCACCGCCTGGCGCTGGTTTGAGTCTGTTGAGGCGGAGAGCGTCATTCATCAAGAGCCGTCAGGCCGTCAGTCACGGCGACCGGCAGCAGAGAAAGGCTGCGGTCATTAAGCTTCCTGCCAGCCCTGCAGCTCCACGCGGTGCTGAGCTGATGAAAACTGGGTCTGCTGGTAAAAAAACTGATTATTGAGAGAAGTTTGACAGAAAAGCTGATGTGAGGAATTGCACGAAAATAGTGAGACGCAGCTTGATGTCCGAGCGTCTAGGTTTCTGCTACTAATCAAGGATGAAGTATATCAGTATTTTTATTCTGATACTCCACTAGAGTAACTTTGCCTTTGGTCCTTTATGCAGCCGCTCAGTTCAGCCTCTGTCTATTAACAGGCCGTTTTAGCTCCTGTCTCTTTAAGTTACTGCTGAAGCAAACCCAACATTTCCTGCTTTACTGCTTCATATTCATATGACTAAATAACAGGAGGTGTTTACAATAGACCCCAAAACAATAGAAAAACACTTGAATATTAGCAGAGTGGAGCAGTGAATGGATGCAGTGCTAAATATTAAAAGCTTATAAATGACAAAATAAGTGGTGGAGATGGAGGTGTTTTATTGTGAAGAATTTACAGGAAATAAAACATGTTTCTCGCTTTGTTAGCAGTCGACACAAAAACATCTGGAGATGTTTGGAGCTGTAATGGAGAAACACTCACAATGTAAAAGCTTGACGCAAGTAATATTAACAGAGCAGAGAAGTGAACTGATTGGCTGAGCATGGAGCAGATGAGAGGCATGTGAAGTTACTGCTGAAGCAAACCCAACATTTCCTGCTTTACCATCCATCCATCCATCCATCTTCTTGCCGCTTATCCGGGGTCGGGTCGCGGGGGCAGCAGCCTAAGCAGGGAAGCCCAGACTTCCCTCTCCCCAGCCACTTCGTCCAGCTCTTCCAGGGGGACCCCGAGGCGTTCCCAGGCCAGCCGAGAGACATAGTCTCTCCAGCGTGTCCTGGGTCTTCCCCGGGGCCTCCTACCGGTGGGACGTGCCCTGAACACCTCACCAGGGAGGCGTCCGGGAGGCATCCTGATTAGATGCCCGAACCACCTCATCTGGCTCATCTCGACGTGGAGGAGCAGCGGGTCTACTCCGAGCTCCCTCCGGATAACTGAGCTTCTCACCCTATCTCTAAGGGAGAGCCCAGCCACCCTACGGAGGAAGCTCATTTCGGCCGCTTGTACCCGCGATCTTGTTCTTTCGGTCACTACCCAAAGCTCATGACCATAGGTGAGGGTAGGAACGAAGATCGACTGGTAAATCGAGAGCTTCGCCTTTCGGCTCAGCTCTCTCTTCACCACGACGGATCTGTGCAGAGTCCGCATTACTGCAGACGCCGCACCGATCCGCCTGTCGATCTCCCGTTCCATCCTTCCCTCACTCGTGAACAAGACCCCGAGGTACTTGAAGTCCTCCACTTGAGGCAGAATCTCATCCCCGACCCGAAGAGTGCACTCCACCCTTTTCCGGTTGAGGACCATGGCCTCGGATTTGGAGGTGCTGATTCTCATCCCGGCCGCTTCACACTCGGCTGCGAACCGATCCAGTGAGAGTTGGAGGTCACGGTCTGATGAAGCCAACAGGACCACATCATCTGCAAAAAGCAGTGACCCAATCCTGAGGTCACCAAACCGGACCCCCTCTACACCCTGGCTGCGCCTAGAAATCCTGTCCATAAAAATTATGAACAGGATCGGTGACAAAGGGCAGCCCTGGCGGAGTCCAACTCTCACTGGAAACAAGTCCGACTTATTGCCGGAAATGCGGACCAAGCTCTGACACCGGTCATACAGGGAACGGACGGCCCTTATCAGGGAGTCCGATACCCCATACTCCCGGAGAACCCCCCACAGGATCCCCCGAGGGACACGGTCGAATGCCTTCTCCAAGTCCACAAAACACATGTGGACTGGTTGGGCAAACTCCCATGCACCCTCGAAGATCCTGCAGAGGGTGTAGAGCTGGTCCACTGTTCCACGGCCCGGACGAAAACCACACTGCTCCTCCTGAATCCGAGATTCGACTACCCGACGGACCCTCCTCTCCAGCACCCCCGAATAGACCTTACCAGGGAGGCTGAGGAGTGTGATTCCCCTGTAATTGGAACACACCCTCCGGTCCCCCTTCTTAAAAAGAGGGACCACCACCCCAGTCTGCCAATCCAGAGGCACTGCCCCCGATGTCCACGCGATGCTGCAGAGTCGTGTCAACCATGACAGCCCCACAGCATCCAGGGCCTTGAGGAACTCGGGGCGTATCGCATCCACCCCCGGGGCCCTGCCACCGAGGAGCTTTTTAACCACCTCGGCGACCTCCACCCCAGAGATAGGAGAGCCCACACCCAAGCCCCCAGGTCCTGCTTCCTTACCAGAAGGCGTGTTGGTGGGATTGAGAAGGTCTTCGAAGTATTCCTTCCACCGATCCACAACGTCCCGAGTCGAGGTCAGCAGCACACCGTCCCCACCATACACAGTGTTTACGGTGCACTGCTTCCCCCTCCTGAGACGCCGGATGGTGGTCCAGAATCTCTTCGAAGCCGTCCGGAAGTCTTTTTCCATGGCCTCACCGAACTCCTCCCATGTCCGGGTTTTTGCCTCAGAGACTGCCCTAGCTGCGCTCCGCTTGGTCTGCCGGTACCTGTCTGCTGCCTCCGGGGTCCTACAAGCCTAAAAGGCCCTATAGGACTCCTTCTTCAGCTTGACGGCATCCCTCACCGCCGGTGTCCACCAGCGGGTTCGGGGATTGCCGCCCCGACAGGCACCGACCACCTTGCGGCCACAGCTCCGGTCAGCCGCCTTGACAATGGAGGCACGGAACATGGCCCACTCGGACTCAATGTCCCCCGCCTCCCCCGGTACATGGTCGAAGCTCTCCCGGAGGTGTGAATTGAAACTCTCTCTGACAGGAGACTCTGCCAGACGTTCCCAGCAGACCCTCACAATACGTTTGGGCCTGCCAGGTCTGCCCGGCATCCTCCCCCACCATCGGAGCCAACTCACCACCAGGTGGTGATCAGTTGACAGCTCCGCCCCTCTCTTCACCCGAGTGTCCAAGACATGCGGCCGCAAGTCCGACGACACGACTACAAAGTCAATCATCGAACTGCGGCGTAGGGTGTCCTGGTGCCAAGTGCACATATGGACACCCTTATGCTTGAACATGGTGTTCGTTATGGACAATCCGTGGCGAGCACAGAAGTCCAATAACAGAACACCACTCGGGTTCAGATCAGGGGGGCCGTTCCTCCCAATCACACCCTTCCAGGTCTCACTGTCGCTACCAACATGGGCGTTGAAGTCCCCCAGCAGAACGAGGGAATCCCCAGGGGGAGTGTTTTCCAGCACCCCCTCCAAGGAGTCCAAAAAGGCTGGATACTCTGAAGTGCTGTTTGGACCATAGGCACAAACAACAGTCAGGATCCGTCCCCCCACCCGAAGGCGGAGGGAGGCCACCCTCTCGTCTACCGGGGTAAACTCCAACATACAGGCACCGAGCCTGCTTTACTGCTTCATATTTAAAGCTGACTAAATAACAGGAGGTGTTTTATTGTGAAGAATTTGCATCAATTAAAACAATAGACCCTAAAACAATAGAAAAACACTGTAATATTAGCAGAGCAGAGCAGTGAATGGATGCACTGTGCATGGAGCAGATGACCATATAAAGTAATCTGTCACCAGCTGACATCACCTCGGGCTAAAAGTAGAAAAAAACATTGAAAACTGAACGTTCAGGGATCACTGCTACATACATTTAACTCATTATTTAACACTTTAGCCACATTTAATATGAACATCTAACATTTGAACATTATATATTTATGTGTGAATATGAGGAAAAGCATAATAAGTAGTGTGTGCAGGTTTGTGTCACATGTGACCCCCCCCCCCCCCCCAACACTGTTATCCTAATGTAGCTGCTGAATAATAGACTATTCGGTTTTAAAATGTTTTCCAGAGGGCGAAGACGCAACGCAGCCGGATCCTACGAGCAGAAGGACTTACCAAGAAACTCAAATCAGCAGTTTCAATTAAATTTTAACAACTTGCAACATGAGATTTCCGCTTTCCCTTAATTTTAACTGAACTAATCAAAAGAATCTCCCCACTTCCAGCCCATGCATGAGGAAGCGAGAGGACTGTAGGACTGATAATCATTTGTGATATGAGCCACAGTAATGTCTCTATTGGTACTGGTAATGTTAGCAAATGTTAACAGTACTCTGAAGATGAAAAATAACGAGATCCGTCGATTAAACTCTTTCACAGTCCTGCTGACGGTTAGGAAAAAAGAAGCAGCAACAAAACAGCTGAGACAAACCACAAAAACAGGCTGACTGACACAAAGATGATACGAAGATTCATGATTTAGCTCAAAAACAAGAGTTAAGAATCAGGAGCAGACTGACCAGCTGTTATCACATTTTTAAAAGCAGGCAGATATCTGAGTCCGGCCTCGTGTTGACAGCAGCAGGACGGCCTGCAGAGGAGGGAGGGATGACTCGGGGTAGAAACACTGGCTGTCAGAGGGGGGAAGATCTTAATATAGAATCTACTGACTCTGTCACTTTCTCCCCCAAAAAGCAGAGAGAGAGAGAGCGAGCCTGCAGCGCTGGATTTCTGCACGCTTCACTGTTTATCAGAGGAGCACTTCCTGTTCCTCAGCTGATACAGACGCTCTGGGTTCGGACTGATGTTCAGCTCGCAGTGAGGAGGCTCTGCTGTGGTCTGTAATGAAATACTGCTGACTGGGAGCCACGTAATGAAGTGCCTGAGTAACGTTTGAATGTACAGACGTTTGGTTTGGAGAGCTTCTCTCTCTCTCTCTCTCTCTCATCTCTCTCTCTCTCTCTCTCTCACACACACATACACTCTCTCTCTGTCTGTCTCTCTCTCTCTTTCTCTCTCCCTCTCTCTCTCTCTCTCTCTCTCTCGTGTGTTTTGCCTGAGTGTGTTTGGCATTTTGCTGGAGTGTCAGTGATGAGCTGCACTGTGCTTTACAGCCAGAGGTGCTGTTGGGGGACGGACACACACACACACACACACACACACACACACACACACACACACACACACACACACACACACACACACACACACACACACACACACACACACACTCCCTTGGTAAGCCCTTGCCCCACTGCAGGAACTTAAAGAACTGGAAGAAAAAAAGAAATTGGCACAAACACAGAAACAATGATTACCATGTGTTACCATTTGCATTTTCAATTAGTGGATAAAAAACCTGAGAGAAAAAGAATTAAAAGAAAATGTTGATGCTGCTATGTGTTAGAGTTCATGAAAAAACAATGAATTGGATTGTCTGTCAAGTCTGTCTGCAGTCAGGAGGCAAACTAAACACTGAAACCAGTTTATGTGTGTGTAATGATTCCTCGTGTTCATACTGACCATTAGATCCTTCATCATGTTTACAATGGAAGTGATGGAGGACTAAATCCACAGTCCTCCTTCTGTGGAAACATGGATTTAAAAGTTGATGTGAAGCAAATATGAAGCTTCAGAGTCCAAATGAGTCAAATCTTCATCTTCTATGTTTCAACGTTACAGTGTTTTTACTAGCAAAGTCTTTTTGTTACTATACTTCCACCACAGCTCAACAGGAAACACTAAGAGGAGATATGATGCCACTTCAAACCTCTTTCACTGTTCATATGGACACCTGACTGCTGGTTTAACACACACTGGAAAAACTTGTGTCTGTTTTTTAGAGGAGACAAGAGACAGAAGTTGAGTTAGTCATGAATATTAAAACAGATCTTCTAATGGTCAGTATGAACAGGAGGAATCATTACAGCAAGGAAAAAAACAGCTTTCAGTGTTTAGTTTACCTCCTGACTCCAGTTAGACTTGAACACTCCACTGGTAGGTAAGTGGCTAGTTGGTCTAGGGGTATGATTCTTGCTTTGGGTGCGACAGGTCCCGGGTTCAAATCCTGGATGAGCCCTTACTTTGGTTACAAGACAATTTAGAAAAATAAACATTACTGTTAAATCGCCAAGTAGTGCTTTATGATGAAGTTGAAAAATTGTGGACTCCTTTAATAAATGTCACCTTCCCTGTCTATCAGTGATTTGTCTGTTAGGTTTTTGGCTCAGTGGATACTTTCCATTATTGAATTAAGCTGCAAAAACTCAACAGATTTAATTTCTGCATCTCACTGAAAAAAAAGTTCTTATAAAAAAAATTTTTTTTGGTGACATCAGAATGTTGTTTTTTGTTTTTAACATTTCCATTCAGTCCATCTAAACAATGTGACACAGTTATTTTAGTTTGTAAATCTCACATCTTCTGCTGCTGATGTCTTTAGGTGAGCAGTGCAGGCACCGATTGATTGACAGCTCTTTGAAAATGCCATTATTAGAGACAGAGTGGAAAGAAATAGCTTCAAAGACCTCCTCTGTGTGTGTATGTGTGTATGTGTGTGTGTGTGTGTGTGTGTGTGTGTGTGTGTGTGTGTGTGTGTGTGTGTGTGTGTGTGTGTGTGTGTATGTGTGTTTGGCATTGTTCCAACACTGCTTAGTCCAACATCCATCAAGTGTTTTACTCTGCCAGGTTTTTCAAGCATTTGTTCGTCAGGCATAATTATTAAGGCCGTCACTGGTCACTGTGTGTGTGTGTGTGTGTGTGTGTGTGTGTGTGGTGTGTGTGTGTGCGCGTGTGTGTGTGTGTGTGTGCTCACAGAGGGTTTATAATCGCACAGTTTGTGTCTGTCAGAGACTCGTCAGTCACCTGCAGCAGTGAGATTCAGCTTTGAAATACCACTCAATTTAAAATGTCATTTGGTGCCTGTTATTCATCAGCTACGCACACACACACACACACACACACACACACACACACACACACACACACACACACACACGTCAGTCTGATAGAAACATGTGTTCCTCACTCGTCGGTCAGGTTGATGGTTCTCAGATTGCTGCGTGACATTTTGGACAGATGGAGGGTGGAGGATAACTGTTGCTCACCTTCACTCCTCCTCCTCCTCCTCCTCCTCCTCCTCCTCCTCCTCCTACTCATCCTCCTCCTTTCCCTCCTCCTCCTCCTCCTCATCCTCCTCCTTTCCCTCCTCCTCCTCCTCCTCTTCGTCCTCCTCCTCCTCCTCCTCCTCCTCTTCCTCCTCCTCCTCCTCCTCTTCCTCCTCCTCCTCGTCCTCCTTTTCTCCTCTTCCTCCTCCTCTTCCTCCTCCTACTCGTCCTCCTTCTCCTCCTCTTCCTCCTCCTCCTTCTCTTCCTCCTCCTCCATGTCCTCCTCATCCTCCTCCTCTTCCTCCTCTTCCTACTCCATGTCCTCCTCATTTTCCTCCTCCTCCTCCTTGTCCTACTCCTCTTCCTCCTCATCCTCCTCCTCTTCCCCTTCCTCCTCCTCTTCCTCCTCCTCCTCCTCCTCCTCTTACTCCTCTTCCTCCTCCTCGTCCTCCTCCTTCTCCTCCACGTCCTCCTTCTCCTCCTCCTCCCCTTCCTCCTCCTCCTCCACATCCTCCTCCTCGTCTTCCTCCTCCTCCATGTCCTCCGCTTTTCTTCCTCCTCCTCTTCCTCCTGCTTTTCTTCCTCCTCCTCTTCCTCCTCCTTCTCCGCTTCATCCTGACACACTTGAACAATCCTCTGGTATGTAAGTGGCTCGTTGGTCTAGGGGTATGATTCTCGCTTTGGGTGCGAGAGGTCCCGGGCTCAAATCCCGGACGAGCCCTTACTTTGGTTACAAGATGTTTCTGTGAAGTAAAAATTAGTCTCAAATCTACAATAAGTGCATTATGAAGGGTCTTCTAATGGTTGGTATGAACAGGAGAATGATTACAGCTTTGAAATTCTCAATGTTGGTTTAACACAGACTTGAAAATGCTGTGAAGGTGTCCTTTAAATTTGGAGGACATTTTTACTGTGAGCCAAAAATAAACACACACAGACACACATTCACTTTTAACACACACACACACACACACAGACACACACACATACACACTCACTATTACAACACACACATTCACATTGACTATTAACACACACACACACACACACACACACACACACACACACACACACACACACACACACACAGACACACACACACACTGACAGAAGAATCAAACTGCATATTGTTATGATTATGTTTTCAGAGGTTACTCCTCCTCCCCCTCTTACACCTGAGAGCAACCTTCTGACCTCCTCACCTCTCTCCTCCTCTTCCCTCCTCCTCCGCTTCCTCTTCCCTCCTCCTTCTCTTCCCTCCTCTCTCCTCCTCCTCCTCCTCTTCTTCCTCTTTTTCCTCTTCCCTCCTCCTCCTCCTCCT